>NC_060191.1:15497583-15522583 GCF_021184085.1 Oncorhynchus gorbuscha
GCAGAGAGAACACTATGACTAGAGTGGCTGGAGACTTTGGTAATTTTTGGGGCCTTCCTCTGACATTGCCTGGTATATAGGTCCTGGATGGCAGGAAGCTTGGCCGGAGTGATGTACTGAGTCGTACACACTACCCTCTGTAGCGCCTTGCGGTTGGTGGCTGAGCAGTTGCCATACCAGGTGATATAACCAGCATGCTCTTGATGGTGCAGCTGTAGAACTTTATGAGGATCTGAGGACCCATGCTAAATCTTTTCAATCTCTTGAGGGGGAATATGTGTTGTCATGCACTCTTCACGGCTGTCTTCGTGTGTTTAGACCATGATAGTTTGTTGGTGATGTGGACACCAAGGAACTTGAAGCTCTCATTCTGCTCCACTACAGCCCTGTCGATGAGAATGGGGGCGTGCTTGGCCGTCCTTTTCCTGTAATCCACGATCATCTCCCTTGTCTTGATCATGTTGAGGGAGAGGTTGTTGTCCTGGCACCACAATTCTAGGTCTCCTCCGTAAAGGCTGTCACATCGCTGTCGGTGATCAGGCCTACCACCGTTGTGACGTCTGCAAACTTAATGATGGTGTTGGGGTTGTGCTTGGCCATGCAGTCGTAGGTGAACAGGGAGTATAGGATGGGACTAAGCACGCACCACTGAGGAGACCCTGTGTTGAGGATCAGCAGATGTGTTGTTACCTACCCTTACCACCTGGTGGCGGCCTGTCAGGAAGTGCAGGATCCAGTTGCAGAGTGAGGTGTTTAGTCCCAGGGTACTTAGCTTATTGATGAGATTTGAGGGCAATATGGTGTTGAACGCTGAGCCATATTCAATATAGTCGTGCATTCTCACGTAGGTGTTCCTTTCGTCCAGGTGGGAAAGGGCAGTGTTGAGTGCAATAGAGATTGCGTCATCTGTGGATCTGTTGGGGTGGTATGAAATTTGGGGTGGGTCTAGGGTTTCTGCGATGATGGTGTTGATTTGAGCCATGACCAGCCTTTCAAAGCACTTCATGGCTACAGATGTGAGTGCTACGGGTCGGTAGTCATTTAGGCAGGGTACCTTGGTGTTCTTGGGCACAGGGACTATGGTGGTCTGCTTGAAACATGTAGGTATTACAGACTCGGCCAGGGACAGGTTGAAAATGTCAGTGAAATGTCATCCAGAAGGCGATGTCAGTACAAGTGCATCAAAGCTGGGACCGAGAGACTGAAAAACCGTTTCTATCTCAAGGCCATCAGACTGTTAAATAGCCATCACTAGCCAACTACCACCTGGTTACGCAACCCTGCACCTTAGAATCTGCTGCCCTATAAACATTGCCACTTTAATAATGTTTACATACTGCTTTACTCATCTCATATGTACAGTTGAAGTCTACATACACTTAGGTCGTAGTCATTAAAACTAGTTTTCAAACCACTCCACAAATGTATTTTTAACAAACTATAGTTTTGGCAAGTCGGTCAGGACATCTAATCCTATAGAAAATTTGTGGGCAGAACTGAAAAAGTGTGTGTGAGTGAGGAGGCCCACAAACCTGACTCAGTTACACCAGCTCTGTCAGGAGGAATGGGCCAAAATTCACCCAACTTATTGTGGGAAGCTTGTGGAAGGCTACCTGAAACGTTTGACCCAAGTTAAGCAATTTAAAGGCAACGCTACCAAATACTAATTGAGTGTATGTAAATGTCTGACCCACTGGGAATGTGATGAAAGAAATAAAAGCTGAAATAAATCATTCTCTCTACTATTATCCTGACATTTCACATTCTTAACATAAAGTGGTGATCGTAACTGACCTAAGAAAGGGAATTTTTACTAGGATTAAATGTCAGGAATTGTGAAAAACTGAGTTAAATGTATTTGGCTAAGGTGTACAGTATGTAAACTTCCGACTTCAACTGTATATAGAGTATTCTATTCTACTGTATTTTAGTCAATGCCACTCCGACATTGCTCAATCTGATATTTATATATTTCTTAATTCCATTCTTTTATTTTTAGATGTGTGTGTATTGTTGTGAATTGTTAGATATTGCTGCACTGTTAGAGCAAGAAACACAAGCATTTCAGTACACCCGCAATAACATCTGCTATATATGTGTATGTAACCAATAAAAGTTTACTTGATTTAAATGTGGTGCTCTTTAACATGGTGATACATGTGACTGGTATATAGGTTGTGTGTGTGTGTGTGTGTGTGTGTGTGTGTGTGTGTGTGTGTGTGTGTGTGTGTGTGTGTGTGTGTGTGTGTGTGTGTGTGTGTGTGTGTGTGTGTGTGTGTGTGTGTGTGTGTGTGTGTGTGTGTGTGTGTGTGTGTGTGTGTGTGCGTGTGCGTGTGCGTGTGCGTGTGTGTGGTGATGATTAAGTGTTTTCTGGGGATCCAGAAGGATGCCCTCTGTGGTGACAAATCATTAACATTTGATGCAGGTTGTCATAAAAACGAGATGATGATCAAACATACATTATTGGGAACATCTGCAAAACACAGCCTCTGACTGATTTACAGTGAGAGGAGGGGAGAGGAGAGAGGAGATGTGTGTGAGTGTGCTGTTCGCAGAGCTATAAGCTCCCATCTCTCTCTCTCATCGTTCTCCCGACCTGATCAACCCAGAAACCACTCATACGATACTGTGTAGAACTGTAGAATTGTTTTAAACATCAAAGCTGGGAGTACAACGTCAAAGCTGGGAGTACAACGTCAAAGCTGGGAGTACAACGTCAAAGATGGGAGTACAACGTCAAAGCTGGGAGTACAACGTCAAAGATGGGAGTACAACGTCAAAGATGGGAGTACAACGTCAAAGATGGGAGTACAACGTCAAAGATGGGAGTACAACGTCAAAGATGGGAGTACAACGTCAAAGATGGGAGTACAACGTCAAAGATGGGAGTGCTGTACATGCTGCTCTGTTTACATGAACAACATATTGTATGTTACCATCTCTGTCCTGTGTTTGTTTTTGTAATGTCTTTTCACATGTTCACATTGCTACAAACTATCCTGATCTGCCCTGAAGTGGACAATAGCAATAAAGCATTGATCTTTGCAACAAGGAAATAGCATAACAAGGGCGCTATAGTTTAGTTTCACCAAAGATTCATAAGGTGTCCTTCAATTAGAATTTGAGAAGGCATACCGTTTTCACTGTTTCTCGGGGCTATGCTGATATTCCATTAAAAACCAAAGGAATGCTACAACAGGAAAGATCAATAAGGGAAAGTCAATGAGAAAGCTTTCAGTGACTGATGTACCCTTCATGGTTACTGCTGGTTTCACATTCACAATCACATACATACATAGGCACACAGACGCATACGCACCAACACCAACACGCACCAACACCGGCATGCACACAAAGAGACACGCACACACACGCACACAATTCCCTTCCTCAATAACTATGAGGGGTTTGGCGGTTTAAACCCCCTACGTTATGTCAGAGCAGACATAATTCTATGTTCATACTGCTATTAGTGCAGGGATAATAATAATGTCAACTGTACTAGAGAACATCTCACCAATCCTCTTTTCTCTCTGCTGAGGCCAGCCAAGAGGAGCTGAACTGGGCTGGCCTGGTTACTCGTGATGGGGAAAAAAACATATGGCAGTATTATTTTGGACAAAATTAAAAGTATCGATTTGTACAAAAATAAATATAAATATTTTTTGTTGCTAGGTAGTGTTACCTAGCGCTAGTTGTCTGTATTATCTTGTACTAGCTTTTTCTCCATCTTCTTTTTTAATAGTAAGCCAACATGTTTTCAGCACTTTTATTTCCATGACATATCAAAACTCGTTTTTATTATGTCTCCCTCTTGTATATTGGGCAATATATTTGGAACATCAAATCGCAACAAAATCACAGTATCGAATCGCAATATATATAGAATAGTGAGAATAGCAATACATATTGTATCGGCACCTAAGTATCATGATAATATCGTATCGTGAGGTCCCTGGCAACTACCAGCCGTACTGGTTACACATCCATCATAGTGTTTAGAAAGGACTATGTGAAAATAAAATATCCACAGTACAGTTTGGGTAGGCAAGATAATAAGACAAGGTGTCCAACAGTCCTAGTTGAGGCTGATGGCATTGAGGACTGATATGCAACAATAGATGATAAAAACCTTACTGTATTCTACTGTCAGATCCAGGGACGCAGTTCATCTCAAAGTGCCTCCTAGCTGCTCCACGCAAACACATGGCCTTGGTCTCTCACTCTTACTTTTCAGCTCCAAAACATCCAAAACAATTCCGCTTCAGACCGAGCCGCTTTGCTGTTTGTTTTCAACCCTAATGCCTTCTTAGGAACGTCCTTGTGTTATTTCCCTACTATAGTGAGACTGAGCTAGATGGAGAGGGGCTATGCGTGGTCTTGGCACTCCGGATCCGGCTGTGTGATGCACCACCACCAGCACCAGCAGCAGGATCAGGCTGTGTGATGCACCACCACCAGCACCAGCAGCAGGATCAGGCGGTGTGATGCACCACCACCAGCATCAGCAGCAGGATCCGGCTGTGTGATGCACCACCACCAGCACCAGCAGCAGGATCAGGCTGTGTGATGCACCACCACCAGCACCAGCAGCAGGATCAGGCTGTGTGATGCACCACCACCAGCACCAGCAGCAGGATCAGGCGGTGTGATGCACCACCACCAGCACCAGCAGCAGGATCCGGCTGTGTGATGCACCACCACCAGCACCAGCAGCAGGATCAGGCTGTGTGATGCACCACCACCAGCACCAGCAGCAGGATCAGGCTGTGTGATGCACCACCACCAGCACCAGCAGCAGGATCAGGCTGTGTGATGCACCACCACCAGCACCAGCAGCAGGATCAGGCTGTGTGATGCACCACCACCAGCACCAGCAGCAGGATCAGGCTGTGTGATGCACCACCACCAGCACCAGCAGCAGGATCAGGTGGTAGAGCTGAAACATGTTAAATAAGAGAGTGAATAGCAATCACGGTTAAAACGCGAGCCTGCCCCCCCGTGGGGATGGTGCCACCTCTACTTCACGGATAATGGAGAGAAGTCAATGAAAACAAATAACTAGCGCTGCGTAGCTACATCTCTCCATCTTACAGTACATTTGGTCCGCCTAATGACGCCCATATATGGTCAGAGGGAGGGAACAGTCTTTATTGAAATGAGATAAGTGAAGAGACAGGCTGAGTGTTCATGTCTCAACAAAGAGGAATCAGAGACAGACGACCACTCTGGGAAGAGATAGAAAGGAGAAACTACTCAGAGAGTCAATTTAGAGCCCATGCATCGTCACAGCGCCTAGGTCCAAGACTGAGTCAGCCGCCCGCCTGCCACCTGTCTGGAGGCCCCCAAGGCTGACACCCAGCCAGACAATCCTTAGTGGTGTTACTACACGGCTAACACCCATCCAGACAATCGTTAGTGGTGTTACTACACGGCTAACACTCACCCAGACAATCATTAGTGATGTTACTACCTTCTAACACTCACCCAGACAATCATTAGTGATGTTACTACCTTCTAACACTCACCCAGACAATCCTTAGTGGTGTTACTACCTTCTAACACTCACCCAGACAATCCTTAGTGGTGTTACTACCTTCTAACACTCACCCAGACAATCCTTAGTGGTGTTACTACCTTCTAACACTCACCCAGACAATCATTAGTGATGTTACTACACGGCTAACACTCACCCAGACAATCATTAGTGATGTTACTACCTTCTGACACTCACCCAGACAATCATTAGTGATGTTACTACCTTCTAACACTCACCCAGACAATCATTAGTGATGTTACTACCTTCTAACACTCACCCAGACAATCATTAGTGATGTTACTACCTTCTAACACTCACCCAGACAATCATTAGTGATGTTACTACCTTCTAACACTCACCCAGACAATCCTTAGTGGTGTTACTACCTTCTAACACTCACCCAGACTATCCCCAGTGGCCTAATTACAGTACAATCCAAAACTCCAAGACGTAAAATTTTGCAGCAAAAAAAACGGAGACTTGTGGCCCCTCAAAACGCCGTCATGCAAATGATCCAAAATGACATCCATCCAGAATTAGTGGCTTTAGTTTAGAGAGACAGCTCCCTTTCATCCTCCCTGTCCAGTCTGCCAGCTGTGTCCTCTCTCTCTTCCCACTGCTACCGTCCTGGCCACACTGCCGGACAGGGGCGATGGGCACAACGTACAGCACGACCTGCTACTGCTGAAAAGGATGCTGGGATGAGAACTGTGGAGGGGTGGAGGCTGGAGAGTCCTGGTTTAATACCCTGGTGTGTGTGTGCGCGCGTATGTGTATTTGCCTGGAGGTCGAGCAATGGCGTCCTCTCCAGGATAGGATTACAGTACTGGATGTTAGCTCCTCTCCTCAGCTGATTACTGGCTGCCAGTCGGTTATCACCCAATGAAACCCAGGCAGGCAGGCAGCATACCCTGTAGATCAGACTGACCTATAATCCCATTCAACAGAGTTGCGCTCTGACCACAATGATCCTCCTGAAACTGAACAAATTATGGCTGTGTCCCAAACGGCACCCTTATCCCGTATGTAGTGCACTACTTTTGACCAGGGCCCAAAAATTGTGTTCTATATAGGGAACAGGGTGCCATTTGGGACTTATCCTATGTATGTTTTCTCCCTCCCCAAAGGGATTTCAGGGCATCAAATATGAGAGAGACAGAGAGATAGAGAGAGATAGAGACAGAGAGATAGAGAGAGATAGAGACAGAGAGAGAGAGAGAGAGAGACAGAGAGACAGAGAGAGACAGAGAGACAGAGAGAGAGAGAGAGAGAGAGAGAGAGAGAGAGAGAGAGAGAGAGAGAGAGAGAGAGAGAGAGAGAGAGAGAGAGAGAAAGAAAGAGACAGAGAGAGAGAGAGAGAGAGAGAGAGAGAGAGAGAGAGAGAGAGAGAGAGAGAGAGAGAGAGAGAGAGAGAGAGAGAGAGAGAAAGAGACAGAGAGACAGAGAGAGACAGAGAAAGAGAAAGACAGACAGAGAGACAGAGAGACAGAGAAAGAGAAAGACAGACAGAGAGACAGAGAGACAGAGAGACAGAGACAGAGAGACAGACAGAGAGACAGAGATAATCTCTATCTATCTACCATTATTAGTGCGCATCACCAAATGGATCAAAGAGTTTTTCTGAAGCTGCGCCACCATAATGACGTAGCCTCTTCCAATGACCTGTTTTAGCTGTGCCCTTCTGTGGTAGTGGAGTGAGGGAGGGTGGTGGACAGGTGCAGGAGTATGGGACTCTGCATGGGACTCTGCATGGGACACTGATTTCCAGTAACTCCTCTGTGGGCCTGTTAAACTGGGTGAGTGAGGACACACAGAGGGAGGAAACAGCAGTACTCTTACTGAATGAGCTGGTCTTTAAAAAGGAGTGTTGTGCCAACCAGCCCAGCATATCTCCCATGCCCAGCCCCCAGTAAACCCCTGGCCTGCACTGTCTGTCTCTCCCTCAACAACATCTGGGTTGTATCCCACATGACACCACAATGCACTACATAGGGAAAGCAGTGCACTATATAGGGAATAGGGTGCAATTTGGGACAAGTCCATTCAGTGTTAACATTTGCAAACCAGAGGGAGACCTGAGACTGTCTCTCAACAGGATGGCATGGATGGATCTAATGTGACATTCAGTAACATTGTAATTGTAAACCTATACAGACCTCTCTCACACACAGGGACAGCTGTCAACATTCAGAACATTCTGGATGGAACAGAGCAGGCAGGATGTCCCATAACACCACATTCATCACGGCCTGCACAACACACACACACAAACACCATTCAAACGCACACACACACACACACACACACACACACACACACACACACACACACACACACACACACACACACACACACACACACACACACACACACACACACACACACACACACACACACACACACACACACACACCATACAAACACACTCCATACAAACACACACACACACCTCTAATTGACCACGGTAGCAGGGCTGCTGCAGGCCTGTGTGTTTATGCCATGTTTATATCATACTCCTGACTTGAAAGCTAAACAGACGTCACGCTGCCAACTATGTCTTCTGTTACAGTAAGCAGCTGGCGCCACTACCAAGCTACGTAGGCCGAGACCAACAGAGAAAAGCATAAAGATGGTACTCTAGTCTATGCTACTGCTTCTCCCTGAAGAGAAAATGTCATTGTAATTATCTAACTAACTGTCTGTACATCGTTCAAATTTCAAAAACAGCATCTAGACACAAATCACTTCTGGAATTGATAAAACAAACATCTATTTGTCTGCCAAACTGTCTGTCTGTTCACTGGGGTTTTCTAGGAGCAGCACACAGTCACACACACAGTCACACACACATCAAAGCACAGCAGTCTCATGGCTGACTGAAAGTAATCAACACCAGAGGCACACCCAACACACCTTTGGCAAGTCGAATAAATACATGTGTTTGCTGCTCATCTGTGACCAGACTTCACCACATGTGAATCAACTAATCCTTCAAACCAAAACAGGCCAACACCCAACAGCAACCCAACCCAATAGCAGCCTATGGCAGTTGAATATACTGTAAACACATTTAGGTTTACTCTCTACAGGCATTGAAGATAAATAAATACAGTACAGTGCAGTACAGTACAGTGTAGTGCAAGGCAATTCAGTACAGTGCAGTGCAGTACAGTGCAGTACAGTACAATGCAGTACAGTGCAGTGCAGTACCGTGCAGTGCAGTACAGTACGGCACAGTACAGTACAGTACAGTACAGTACAGTACAGTACAGTACAGTACAGTACAGTACAGTACAGTACAGTACAGTACAGTACAGTAGAATGCAGTACAGTGTAGTACAGTACAGTACAGTACAGTGTAGTACAGTACAGTGCAGTACAGTACAATGCAGTACAGTGCAGTGTAGTACAGTACAGTACAGTACAGTACAGTACAGTACAGTACAGTACAGTACAGTACAGTACAGTAGAATGCAGTACAGTGTAGTACAGTACAGTACAGTGCAGTACAGTTCAGTGCAGTACAGTGTAGTGCAGTACAGTACAGTGCAGTACAGTAGAATGCAGTACAGTGCAGTGCAGTACAGTACAGTGAAGTACAGTTCAGTGCAGTACAGTACAATGCAGTACAGTGCAGTACAGTGCAGTACAGTGCAGAACAGTACAGTGTAGTACAGTACAGTGCAGTGCAGTACAGTACAGTGCAGTACAGTTCAGTGTAGTGCAGGACAATTCAGTACAGTGCAGTACAATGCAGTACAGGGCAGAACAGTACAGTGTAGTACAGTACAGTGTAGTACAGTAGAATGCAGTACATTGCAGTACAGTACAGTGCAGTACAGTTCAGTGTAGTGCAGGACAATTCAGTACAGTGCAGTACAATTCAGTACAATGCAGTACAGTGCAGTACAGTAGAATGCAGTACAGTACAGTGCAGTACAATTCAGTACAGTGCAGTACAATTCAGTACAATGCAGTACAGTACAATGCAGTACACATAGCAAGCCTCTGTTTGTTCAGTGCTAAGGTCAACTCTTCTCTTTTATAATGAGTTAATCATTTGAGTTCTATTTTCCAAGTTCAAACTTCCTATTCTACTGCATGTTGAATACTTGTCAACCACTGTTGATCTCCATACACCAGGCTCTGTACAGAGCATATTGTGACTTGTCAAGCTATTCATAACAGCACATTTTCATTGTAACTCCAGTATTGTTTTCTTCCAATGGTAGAACATGTATTTTCATGCAGGCAGACCCCCTGCCTCCCCACCAACTTCTCTCTCGCACCCTTTGATTCTCTCTGAATCTATGTCGGATTCTCTCTCGCACTCTTTCACCTTCTGTCTCACACACACACACACACACACGCACCACACACACACACACACACACACACACACACACACACACACACACACACACACACACACACACACACACACACACACACACACACACACACACACACACACACACACACACACACACACACACACACACACACACACACACACACACACACACATTTCTTTCAGGTTTTGCTAAGTATGCATTTTTCATTCCATTGAGCAAGCTGCATTTGAAATCAAAGGGAACACGGGGCAGCTGTCTAGCTCCATAGAAAGTGAGGAGGTAATGAAAAAGCAGTGGTGAGTCAGAGGATGGTTTAATAATCCCTGCTGCCCAAAATAACATCTCAGGGATGGGGATGGAAAGAGAGAGGCTGGGGGAGAGACTAGGGGTAGCTGGGGAGAGAGAAGGGCTGGACGTAGGGATGGGCCTGAGGATGGAGGTGGGGTACGGCAGAGAGGGTGGAGCAGGAGCTGAGGCTGGAGGTAGGGCTGAAGCTAGGATTTAGGGATGGGGCTGAAGCTAGAATGTAGCGCTGGGGCTGAAGCTGGAGGTAGGGCTGAAGCTAGGATTTAGGGATGGGGCTGAAGCTAGAATGTAGCGCTGGGGCTGAAGCTGGAGGTAGGGCTGAAGCTAGGATTTAGGGATGGGGCTGAAGCTAGAATGTAGCGCTGGGGCTGAGGCTGGAGGTAGGGCTGAAGCTCGGATTTAGGGATGGGGCTGAAGCTAGAATGTAGCGCTGGGGCTGAGGCTGGAGTATAGGGGTGGGGTACAGGGCTGGGGCTGTGGCTGGGGTTAGGGAATAAGACTGGAGTTGGGGTTGGGGCTTGAGTATAGGGCTAGGGCTGGGGTATAGGTGCTGGGGCTTCATTTCACAGGGGCTGCATTGCACACATACAACACCTACCCCTACTACTAACCCCTATGGGTCTCAATATCAGACAAGACTGCAGCCAGGCAGCACAACAGGACAAACAGCCAACCTCTGTCTATGTCCCACCCACTCCACTGACGTCCCGATAGAGGAGGGGGAGAACAGCTTTCTATACGGGTGAATGGTATGCCATTATTCATCTTTTATCATCATTGATAAACGATGATGATGACCGTTCAAAACAAGCAGCAGGTTCAAGGATGAGCTGCCAGCTTCCCACACATACATTCTCTCTCACGAGCCTCTTTCACAACATGCATTTCAATAGAGGTACTAAATACAGTACAGTACAGTAACCAGGTTACGAATCCTGAGGTATTAGCCAATCCGGTCTACTTCCACAGCAAGCATGTCCATCAAACCAATCGGAAGCTTCCACAAGGTCATGTGGCTCATCTTCTTATTCACTCACCAATGGCAACTCAGCAAGTACCAAGGTCCCTGGCTTCCAACAAAGCACCCAGGCAACAGTCACACACACACACACACAACACAGCATTCACACCCTGTTTAGCAACGCACAGTTAACGTACAGCTTGAAGGTTCCATAAATAAATCATCTGTTTCTTTATTACCAGGTCCTCTAGTGCCCGTTGGAGAGCACACTCAGAATACCACGACTGAAAAGAAATGAATAAAATGTCACCACTGTATCTAGTCCATATTCCAGTGGAGAACAGGCAGTCCAGGAGAACCAACAACTATGAGAACCAGGAAAATCAACTAGTATTAGAACCAGGAGAACCAGCTAGTAGGAGAACCAGCTGAATCAATTGGTAAGAGAACCAGGAGAATCAACTAGTATGAAAATCAGGAGAATAAATTGGTATAAGAACCAAGAGAACCTGCTAGTATGAGAACCAGGAAATCAACTAGTATTAGAACCAGAAGAATCAACTAGTTTGACAACCAGGAGAATCAGGTAGTATGAGAATCAGGAGAATCAACTAGTTTGAGAACCAGGAAATCAACTAGTATTAGAACCAGGAAATTAACTAGTATTAGAACCAGGAGAATCAGGTAGTATGAAAACCAGGAGAATCAGGTAGTATGAGAATCAGGAGAATCAGGTAGTATGAGAATCAGGAGAATCAGGTAGTATGAGAATCAGGAGAATCAACTAGTTTGAGAACCAGGAGAATCAGGTAGTATGAGAACCAGCTGAATCAATTGGTAAGAGAACCAGGAGAATCAACTAGTATGAAAACCAGGATAATCAATTGGTATAAGAACCAAGATAACCTGCTAGTATGAGAACCAGGAAATCAACTAGTATTAGAACCAGGAAATCAACTAGTATTAGAACCAGGAAAATCAGGTAGTATGAGAACCAGGAGAATCAACTAGTTTGAGAACCAGGAAATCAACTAGTATTAGAACTAGGAGAATCAGGTAGTATGAGAACCAGGAGAATCAACTAGTATTAGAACCAGGAAATTAACTAGTATTAGAACCAGGAAAATCAGGTAGTATGAGAACCAGGAGAATCAACTAGTTTGAGAACCAGGAAATCAACTAGTATTAGAACTAGGAGAATCAGGTAGTATGAGAACCAGGAGAATCAACTAGTATTAGAACCAGGAAATTAACTAGTATTAGAACCAGGAAAATCAGGTAGTATGAGAACCAGGAGAATCAACTAGTTTGAGAACCAGGAAATCAACTAGTATTAGAACTAGGAGAATCAGGTAGTATGAGAACCAGGAGAATCAACTAGTATTAGAACCAGGAGAATCAGGTAGTATGAGAACCAGGAGAATCAGGTAGTATGAGAACCAGGAGAATGAACTAGTATGAGAACCAGGAGAATCAACTAGTATTAGAACCAGGAGAATCAGGTAGTATGAGAATCAGGAGAATCAGATAGTATGAGAACCAGGAGAATCATCTAGTATGAGAACCAGAAGAATCAGGTAGTATGAGAATCAGGAGAATCAACTAGTTTGAGAACCAGGAGAATCAGATAGTATGAGAACCAGGAGAATCATCTAGTATGAGAACCAGAAGAATCAGGTAGTATGAGAATCAGGAGAATCAACTAGTTTGAGAACCAGGAGAATCAGATAGTATGAGAACCAGGATAATCAGATAGTATGTTAACCAGGAGAATCAACTAGTATTAGAACCAGGAGAATCAGGTAGTATGAGAACCAGGAGAATCAACTAGTATTAGAACCAGGAAAATCAGGTAGTATGTTAACCAGGAGAATCAACTAGTTTGAGAACCAGGAGAACCAGCTAGAATGAGAAGCAGCCCTACAAGGTGCTTGGTGACTATCTAGTGCTGTGTAGTCAGTAGAGAATAAAACACACTAATGCTTCAATGGATTTTTCCAATTTTGGAAAATCATGAACTAAAATAAGGAAATGTTTGTCCTGATTGGTCCCGATTGGTTTGGTTTGTCAGGATAAAGTATAAGGCCAGTTGCCTCCAAGCTGCCTTACACTTACCTCATTACCATGAGTTACACTACAGTATGTTACAAACCCTATCTCTCTGGCTGTGGGACAGGAACCTTCTAGAAACTTGTGATCTGATGAGCCCTCTAGAACCTCGAACCGTATGTGATCTGATGAGCTCTCTCGAACCGTATGAGATCAGATATATGAGCCTTCTAGAACTTTCTAGAACATAAGCTCTTCAGTATGGCAAAGACCTTTAGTAAGCAAACCACACTCATGTAGGTGCCCATATTCTGAAGGAGACTGTGAATAGTAACTGTCAACTCATATTGAGAAAAAATACACAGCAATTTTGCAACAAAGCAAAAACATATGAGGAAAATAAGAAGGAGCCCATTTCATTTCAGCTTTTTCAATTTAAATGTAGCCTTGTTCCACACGGGTAAGCATTGGATATTGACTCTGCCCTCTGCCTCGGGCACAGTTCAAGATAACCACTACAGGATCTATTTTTAACAGCCATCAATTATAAAAAAATGTATTCTAGTAAGAGTGACTGGTTTGTGTGTGTGTGTTCCATGCTTTTCCAAAGGTGTATTAGAGGACAGTGTATTGTCCGGTCCTCCACTTGCCAGTTCAGACCACACTTCTTTTCAGGTTTTAGAGACTTTTATCAACAAGGCATGGTCAAGTATCTCATCACCATGTTTCTTCCTGTCACACTGTAGGCATTACCATGGTCTGCCTGTATATTGCATGTCACAAATACAGAGGTAGATGTATAGTGCTGGAAGCCAATGAAAGGAAGGTTAAGTGTGTGTCCCAAATGGCACTAAACTCCCTATATGGTGCACTACTTTTGACCAGAGCGTCAAAAGTAGTGCACTATAAAGGGAATAGGGTGCCATTTGGGATGCAACCAGGGTGTAGGAGGAGGGGGTGTGAATGGGTGGGGTGGGGCTGCCATTCAGGAGAGGGGAGGGAAGGTGGGGAGTTCCATCCACAGATATTCTATAAATCACTTCTGAATGTAAGTGTGCTATATTATATGTGAGATTTACATGTTATTCTGTGTGTAATTACATCCCTGTCACAGCTCCAGTGGTGGGCGGCTGGGCTGCCATGGAAGTTTCTCCCGGAAGGCCACCAAGATGGCCCCTGCTGTATGGCCCCAGGGCAGGCAGCCATGCATGCATAAGGCCCATCCCGAACCTCACACTCACTCTCTGTCTGTCTGAGTAGCTCCCACATGCTACAGATGCATATCACTCGTGGAAACATCAAACAACCTCAGCTGAGTACATATTTCGCCCGGTGCCAGAAAGCAAACAAATACACTGATATGACAGAGGCTGGGGTTTGGAAGAGACATGTATTTGTCAAGTCCTTGTCTGTGGGCCTACATCTACTGCAGCAATGACTTGGGTTCCTCATGACATCCAAGTGCTATAATCTAATAAAGGTGAGGGACCTCCAGTCAACATTGACTCCTGTGTCCAGCAGTCCATAAGCCTGTTCCCAGCACTGTTTGTGCTGTCTTGCCAAATCCTATGACAATGACTATAGTAGTTGGCAAAACAGCATAAACTGATCTGGGAACAGGCCAGCAGTCCACTGCCTGAATCATCCCTGTCTTTCCAAAGGCCTTCCTGTGTCCCACACTACAGAGTACACGGCAATGACCTGTACAAGACATGTTAATGGTAATTGTTTGGGACGGGGCCTCTGATACATCTGATCTTAAAAGCCCTGGAAGGGAGAGGCTGGAGTTTGGAAATCGTTTCATCTTTAACAACAGTTATCTTCAAATTCCAAAATGCCCTTGAGATCTAGTTCCGCTATAGCCTCATAGAACAGTGGAGTGGTCTAGTGGAAGTAAGTGGAGTGTACAGTAGGTGACAAGAAGATTCTTTTCTTTTTTTTACTGACAAACTGTGCAGAGAACTTCCCCATAAAGCAGGGGGGGGGGGGGTGAATAAATGAGGAGCTTGCCTGCATGGTAAAAAATCATCATCATCTTCAAAGTCTGCTTCCTTCCTTCCTCTCTCTCACCACCACCGGAGATCAGATCAACTGCTATCCTAAAACCTAATGAACTAGTAAACACACGGAATTAAATTCATATTATATGCAGCTTCATTAATGCTGGGCAGGCAGCAGTCTTCAGAAATAACAGAAAGCGGAGGGGAGGGGAGGGGAGGGGGTGTTGCTCCCTCCATGTTTACTCAGCATAAACCTGCCAGGAAGAGTATCTTTTGATTAGTTCTCAGCAGCCCCCCTCACTTTGTATCCTCTCATAGACCATTTTATTCGCAACACAAATGGAGAATGGAGTCTTAATGTCCATGTGCGGGGAAGACAGAGACTGAGACAGAGAGCCTACCACAGTGCATCAGAGCGCAATGATAGCAAAATATGGCAATAATTAGTCTCATTGAGCCTCTAAATCAATATCGTGGAGGAGGATTGGAGTGGGGCTAGGAGTTTTATTTTACCTTTATTTTAACAGGGAAGATATATTAAGACCTAGGTCTCTTTTTCAGATGTGCCCTGCACAATAGAACATAACTATACACTAAATATACACTAAAATACAAAAACACAGTCATGGGAAGCACGTGTAAAACATCACAAATCACCCAGAAAAACAGTTACATTCCTCCACAAATACGTCCCCATTCAGTACTCTAATGTGCCCATGTAACGTCCCCATTCAGTACTCTAACGTGCCCATTCAGTACTCTAACGTGCCCATGTAACGTCCCCATTCAGTACTCTAACGTGCCCATGTAACGTCCCCATTCAGTACTCTAACGTGTCCATTCAGTACTCTAACCTGCCCATGTAACGTCCCCATTCAGTACTCTAACGTGCCCATGTAACGTCCCCATTCAGTACTCTAACGTGCCCATGTAACGTCCCCATTCAGTACTCTAACGTGCCCATGTAACGTCCCCATTCAGTACTCTAACGTGCCCATGTAACGTCCCCATTCAGTACTCTAACGTGCCCATGTAACGTCCCCATTCAGTACTCTAACCTGCCCAAATGTCACCACAACATTAAGGTTAAATGGATTTAGAATTTGGATCCAAAAGCAGATTTAGCTCACTGGATGGAAGGAGATGTAGCTCACTGGATGGAAGCAGATGTAGCTCACTGGATGGAAGCAGATGTAGCTCACTGGATGGAAGCAGATGTAGCTCACTGGATGGAAGAAGATGTAGCTCACTGGATGGAAGCAGATGTAGCTCACTGGATGGAAGAAGATGTAGCTCACTGGATGGAAGCAGATGTAGCTCACTGGATGGAAGCAGATGTAGCTCACTGGATGGAAGCAGATGTAGCTCACTGGATGGAAGCAGATGTAGCTCACTGGATGGTAGCAGATGTAGCTCACTGGATGGAAGCAGATGTAGCTCACTGGATGGAAGCAGATGTAGCTCACTGGATGGAATCAGATGTAGCTCACTGGATGGAATCAGATGTAGCTCACTGGATGGAAGCAGATGTAGCTCACTGGATGGAAGAAGATGTAGCTCACTGGATGGAAGCAGATGTAGCTCACTGGATGGAAGCAGATGTAGCTCACTGGATGGAAGCAGATGTAGCTCACTGGATGGAGATGTTTAGAGTAAGATTTCTTGATTGTTTCTTTATCACGTTGGTTCTCATGTATTTCGGAGTAATTGAATAAATCTGAGCATGAAATTGGGTCAAATCCAGAGAAGTGTGGGTATTCATCAGCCAACAAAAAATATGATTTTGCGCCATTAAGTCCATTGTGCCACACATACAACCACATATACAGCCACACATACAGCCACACATAAAACCATATATACAGCCACATATACAGCCACACATACAGCCACATATACAGCCACATATACAGCCACACATACAGCCACACACACACACATAGAGCCACACACACACACATATAGCCACACACACATATAGCCACACATACAGCCACACATACAGCCACACATACAGCCACACATACAGCCACATATACAGCCACACATACAGCCACACATACAGCCACATATAGCCACATATACAGCCACACATACAACCACACACACACACACACAACCACTCATACAGCAACACATTCAGCCACATATACAGCCACATATACAGCCACACATACAGCCACACATACAGCCACAAATACAGCCACATATACAGCCACATATACAGCCACACATACAGCCACATATACAGCCATATATACAGCCACACATGCAGCCACATACACAGCCACACACACACATACAGCCACACACACACATACAGCCATGCATATAGCCACACATACAGTCACGCATATAGCCACACATACAGCCACACACACACACACATACAGCCACGCATATAGCCACATATACAGCCACATATACAGCCACACACACACACACACAACCACACATACAGCCACACACACACACACAACCACACATATAGCCACACATACAGCCACACACACACAGACACACACAGACACACACAGACACACACACAGTAAGTGTTGATTCTAATTCATGTGAGCTAGCAAGGCTTGATGTGGTGATAACTTTCTTCTTGGTAGAGGCTAACATGTGTTAGATGTGTCATGAGTGTGTATATGTGTGTGTTTGCAGGCGTGAGTGTGCAATAATTATGTGTGAATAAATATGTAGTTAGAACAAAATAATAATTTGGTAGGTGCTTATATATTTTGTCCTGTTTCATTATTTAAACATTTTTTGCATATCCTACTCCCCCTGAGACAAGGGGTTAAGTGCCTTGCTCAAGGGCACATCGGCAGATTTTTCGCCTTGTCGACTCTGGGATCCAAATTAGCGACCTCTTGGTTAATGGCCCAACGTTCTAACTGATAGGCTACCAGCCACCCTAAATTAACTACATATATCATAAAGGCCTTATGACATTGACAATCAACGTCACGTCAACACATGGTAGTACTGTAAGTACACCACATCCATACATGCAGTGTTTAAAATGTCTCTCTACTGAAGAAAAGGAACAGGATGAAATCAGACATCTGGTTCACAGCTGAAAGAGAAGCTTTTCAATGAAGAAATGCCCCTTTGGGACGGGCTTCGAGTTCACACAACACACACACAACGTAGAGATGCCCCTCTCATACACACACACAACTTAGAGATGCCCCTCTCATACACACACACAACTTAGAGATGCCCCTCTCATACATACACAACGTAGAGATGCCCCTCTCATACACACACAACGTAGAGATGCCCCTCTCATACACACACACAACGTAGAGATGCCCCTCTCATACACACACAACGTAGAGATGCCCCTCTCATACACACACAACGTAGAGATGCCCCTCTCATACACACACACAACGTAGAGATGCCCCTCTCATAAACACACACAACTTAGAGATGCCCCTCTCATACACACACACAACTTAGAGATGCCCCTCTCATACACACACAACGTAGAGATGCCCCTCTCATACACACACACAACGTAGAGATGCCCCTCTCATACACACACACAACGTAGAGATGCCCCTCTCATACACACACACAACGTAGAGATGCCCCTCTCATACACACACACAACGTAGGGATGCCCCTCTCATACACACACAACGTAGAGATGCCCCTCTCATACACACACACAACGTAGAGATGCCCCTCTCATACACACACACAACGTAGAGATGCCCCTCTCATACACACACACAACGTAGAGATGCCCCTCTCATACACACACAACGTAGAGATGCCCCTCTCATATACACACACACAACGTAGAGATGCCCCTCTCATACACACACACAACGTAGAGATGCCCCTCTCATACATACACATACACAACGTAGAGATGCCCCTCTCATACACACACACAACGTAGAGATGCCCCTCTCATACACACACAACGTAGAGATGCCCCTCTCATACACACACACAACGTAGAGATGCCCCTCTCATATACACACACACAACGTAGAGATGCCCCTCTCATACACACACACACAACGTAGAGATGCCCCTCTCATACACACACACAACGTAGAGATGCCCCTCTCATACACACACATACAACGTAGAGATGCCCCTCTCATACACACACAACGTAGAGATGCCCCTCTCATACACACACACAACGTAGAGATGCCCCTCTCATACACACACAGAACTTAGAGATGCCCCTCTCATACACACACAACGTAGAGATGCCCCTCTCATACACACACACAACGTAGAGATGCCCCTCTCATATACACACACAACGTAGAGATGCCCCTCTCATACACACACAACGTAGAGATGCCCCTCTCATACACACACACAACGTAGAGATGCCCCTCTCATACACACACACAACTTAGAGATGCCCCTCTCATACACACACAACGTAGAGATGCCCCTCTCATATACACACACAACGTAGAGATGCCCCTCTCATACACACACACAACGTAGAGATGCCCCTCTCATACACACACACAACGTAGAGATGCCCCTCTCATACACACACACAACGTAGAGATGCCCCTCTCATATACACACATACAACGTAGAGATGCCCCTCTCATACACACACAACGTAGAGATGCCCCTCTCATATACACACACACAACGTAGAGATGCCCCTCTCATATACACACACACAACGTAGAGATGCCCCTCTCATATACACACACACAACGTAGAGATGCCCCTCTCATACACACACACAACGTAGAGATGCCCCTCTCATACACACACACAACGTAGAGATGCCCCTCTCATACACACACACACAACGTAGAGATGCCCCTCTCATATACACACACACAACGTAGAGATGCCCCTCTCATATACACACACACAAATGCACACACCACTTTGAATGCCACTCAGCCACCCTCTTTTCATGACAGTCCCATCAGCCTGAAGAGACCACCCTCTTTTCATGACAGTCCCATCAGCCTGAAGAGACCACCCTCTTTTCATGACAGTCCCATCAGCCTGAAGAGACCACCCTCTTTTCATGACAGTCCCATCAGCCGGAAGAGACCACCCTCTTTTCATGACAGTCCCATCAGCCTGAAGAGACCACCCTCTTTTCATGACAGTCCCATCAGCCGGAAGAGACAGAGTTTGGGACCTCAGGCAGTGGAGGAGATGGATGTACATAGGTCTGAAAAGCCCCCATGCTGGGCTTTACTGAAACGTTACTATTCCTGGCCATAATAAAGCTGATGCACACACACACACACACACACACACAGACACACACACTCGGTCCTTTTGAGAGAATCAGTGTCGCTGTGTGAGCATGAAAGAGCCCAGATGTCCCTGTCACATTCGAGACTGTCCTCTGTTGTCTAT
Source organism: Oncorhynchus gorbuscha (assembly GCF_021184085.1). NCBI lineage: Eukaryota > Metazoa > Chordata > Actinopteri > Salmoniformes > Salmonidae > Oncorhynchus > Oncorhynchus gorbuscha. The sequence goes on from NC_060191.1 coordinate 15,518,176, forward strand.
CTCTTGTTGTGTTCCCTGTTCGCTCAACGACGCCTCTGTGTGCTTCGCTTTCCTCGAGGAGAATGGCCGTTTCTAGGTGTAGCAGCACTATAGGTATTTTTGTTTGTGATGTGTGTGGTGTAGGAAGGGTCTTGGAACCACCAAGACCCTTCCAAACTGAGAAATAGGGGGAGAAGGGCCTTGGTCAGGGAGGTGACCAAGAACCCGATGGTCACTCTGACAGAGCTCCAGAGTTCCTCTGTGAAAATGGGAGAACCTTCCAGAAGGACAACCATCTCTGCAGCCCTCCACCAATCTGGCTTTTATGGTAGAGTGGCTACACGGAAGCCACTCCTCAGTAAAAGGCACATGACAGCCCGCTTGGAGTTTGCCAAAATGCACCTAAAGGACACTCAGAACATTAAAAACAAGATTCCCTTGTCTGATAAAACCAAGATTGAAGTCTTTGGCCTGAATGCCAAGCGTCACGTCTGTAGGAACATGGCACCATCCCTATGGTGAAGCATGGGGGTGGCAGCATCATGCTGTGGGGATGTTTTTCAGAGGCAAGGACTGGGAGACTAGTCAGGATAAAGGGAAAGATGAATGGAGCAAAGTACAGAGAGATCCTTGATGAAAACCTGCTCCAGAGCACTCAGGACCTCAAACTGGGGCGAAAGTTCGCCTTCCAAGAGGACAATGACCCTAATCACACAGCCAATACAACGCAGGAGTGTCTTTCGGGACAAGTCTCTGAATTTCCTTGAGTGGCCCAGCCAGGGCCCAGGCTTGAACCCGATCGAATGAAGAGGACTGGCCACCCCACATATGCTCTCTCAAAGTCTCTCTTTCTTTCTCTCTCTCGGAGGACCTGAGCCCTAGGACCATGCCCCAGGACTACCTGACATGATGACTCCTTGCTGTCCCCAGTCCACCTGGCTGTGCTGCTGCTCCAGTTTCAACTGTTCTGCCTTATTATTATTCGACCATGCTGGTCATTTATGAACATTTTAACATCTTGGCCATGTTCTGTTATAATCTCCACCCGGCACAGCCAGAAGAGGACTGGCCACCCCACATAGCCTGGTTCCTCTCTAGGTTTCTTCCTAGGTTTTGGCCTTTCTAGGGAGTTTTTCCTAGCCACCATGCTTCTACACCTACATTGCTTGCTGTTTGGGGTTTTAGGCTGGGTTTCTGTACAGCACTTTGAGATATCAGCTGATGTACGAAGGGCTATATAAACACATTTGATTAGATTTGATTTGATCGAACATCTCTGAAAAGAGCTGTGCAGCGACAGTCCTCATCCAACCTGACAGAGCTTCAGAGGATATGCAGAGAAGAATGGGAGAAACTCCCCAAATAGAGGTGTGCCAAGCATGTAGCGTCATACCCAAAACGACTCGAGGGTGTAATCGCTACCAAAGTTGCTTCAACAAAGTACTGAGTAAAAGGTCTGAATACTTATGTACATGTGATATTTCTGGTGGGGTTGTTTGCTTTTTGCAACAAAAAAAATAATAACCGGCTTTTGCTTTGTCATTATGGTGTATTGTGTGTAGATTGATGAGGGGAAAAAACAATTTCATCAATTATAGAATATGGCTGTAACGTAACAAATGTGGAAGAAGTCAAGGGGTCTGAATACTTTCTGAATGCACTGTACCTCTCTCTCTCTCTCGCTCTCTCAGCAGTAGCAGCCAGCATCAAGCCTTGAGCCTGATGCTAATCTAGCCACTGAGCCAACCACCACTCCGGCCATCTTCCTCCCTCAAGCCTCAGAACCCTGATGCTAATCTAGCCACTGAGCCAACCACCACTCCGGCCATCTTCCTCCCTCAAGCCTCAGAACCCTGATGCTAATCTAGCCACTGAGCCAACCACCACTCCGGCCATCTTCCTCCCTCAAGCCTCAGAACCCTGATGCTAAGATAGACCTATCTGTGAGAGCAGAGCATATGGATTCTCACTCTGGTCTCTAGTATGCTTACACCCTATTTCCTATACTGTATTAGTTCACTACTTTTGGATAGAGCCCTTATACGTAGTGCATTATGTAGGGAATATGGTAAAAATGGAACTTGCTGATCACAGAGTCCCACAAGCTGCAGCCTGTCTGTCTATCTCTTTTCTATCTTTGTCACTATGATGACTGATGCCTGTGTATCTCAGCCTCCTCCTCCGCTCCTCTCTTATCTCCTGCCTCCTCATCTCTTCTTATTTTATATTCTGCCTTTTCATCCTCCTCTTCTTATCTTCCTCCTCCTCATGTCAACCTCTCTAGACTCAACCCCTGATCCACATATTGTGTATTCCCCTCCATCCACCCACTCAACACTTCACTCCACTAACCTCCTGCTAGAAGAAGCAGAAGAGAGACAGTGAGAGAGAGACAGAGAGAGAGCGATAGAGAGAGAGAGAGAGAGAGAGAGAGAGAGAGAGAGAGAGAGAGAGAGAGAGAGAGAGAGAGAGAGAGAGAGAGAGAGAGAGAGAGAGAGAGAGAGAGAGAGAGACAGAGTGAGAGCGAGAGAGAGAGAGCGAGAGACAGAGAGAGCGAGAGAGACAGAGTGAGAACGAGAACGAGAGCGAGAGAGAGAGAGCGAGAGAGAGAGCGAGAGCGAGAGAGGGGAGGGCTCCCTGGTTCCAGACCAGACCAGACTAACACCAGGATTAACAATAGGGGACACCTCATCCTCTCTATTGATTAGTACTGAGCGATTGACCAACATTTAGGTTATTTGGGGGTTTTAAACAACTAATTGACCAACATTGGTTCAATTATATGAATTCCATTTCATTTGTTTTTTCCATGCCCTCATTGCGCACATCACACAGTTTCTGAGATAAATCAGATCAACCCGAACTGTGCGATGTAGTAGGGAGTTGTAGTTTCCAACAGGCTAATGTTCTACATAGTTTAATGCAGAAAACCTGGTCATGTTTTTTTTGTTTTACGCCTGCTACCTAAAAGAAAGAAGAATGGCGATGGAGAGGGATAGAACAGTTGCTTCGAGAGGTATCTCTACCTGAAAATACATGTTCTAAGTCACATATGTCAGAGTCCGGCCCGCGAGAAGGTTTTTTACGGCCCCTGGGATGATCTTGATTTATTATTAGAACCGGCCCGCAGACCGCAGCAAGCCGGCAGCCCGCAGATCTTTTACACGCACCAATACTACATTTCCCACAATGCAACGGTGACGCACCGAGCAGTAGGCTGCTTCATTTCAATATTTATTGGCACAGCAGTTGTCAGCATCACAGTAAAATTAACTTTCAGATACCCATCAAAAATGGCAAAACGGAAGGTGGACACTGAGAACCGGGGGTTTCAAACAAGGTGGGAGTCGGAGTATTTGTTCACGGAGGTAGCTGGAAAACTTGTGTGTCTTCTGTGTGGAGAAAGTGTGGCGGTACTGAAAGAGTATAATCTGAGACGACATTATGAAACGAAACACGCGGACAACAACAAGAATATGGACATGGAACAAAGGCTACAAAAGGCAGAGGAATTAAAACGAGGCCTCAAATCTCGACAGGCTCTGTTCAAAAAAGCCAAATCACAAGGCCAGGCTGCTGTCAAGGCCAGTTTTATTTTGGCAGAAGAGATCGCTAAATCAGCCCGGCCATTTACGGAGGGGGATTTCATCAAAAACTGCATGATTAAAGTTTGTGACGAAGTTTGCCCAGAAAAAAGGCAACTCTTTTTAAATGTGAGTCTGAGCAGAAACACCATTGCCGAGAGAGTAGACCAGTTGTCCATCAATCTAAAAGAGCAGCTTGTGAAAAAGGGAAAAGATTTCATTGCATATTCCTTGGCTGTGGATGAGAGCACCGACATTTCTGACATTGCCCAGTTGTCAATTTTCATCCGCGGAGTGGACTCCAGCCTAAGCGTGACAGAGGAGTTTTTGGCTTTACGTCCTATGCATGGCACAACTACGGGGCATGATTTGTATGAAGAGGTGTCAAGATGTGTAAATGAGATGGAGCTGCCTTGGGAAAAACTCGTGGGTTTGACAACCGACGGAGCACCTGCGATGTGTGGACACAGGAGCGGACTGGTGGCGAAGATACGGGAAAAGATGCAAGAGGAAAACGCGACAGGTGAGCTGACAGCTTATCATTGTATCATACACCAGGAAGTGTTGTGCGGTAAAGCCTTGAAAATGGAGCATGTAATGAGCATCATCACGCGCACAGTTAACTTTATCAGAGCCAAAGGTTTGAATCACCGCCAGTTCAAGGCATTTCTGACGGAGTTAGAAACGGAGCATGGTGATTTGCCTTATCACACAGAGGTGCGATGGCTAAGCCAGGGAAAGGTGCTTCAAAGATGTTTCGAGCTTCGTGAGGAGATTTGTCTGTTCTTGGACAGCAAAGGGAAAGACACAACACAACTCCGAGACGAAATGTTTCTGTGTGAAAT
>NC_060191.1:15532583-15537583 GCF_021184085.1 Oncorhynchus gorbuscha
TAGATAGACAGAGAGAGAGAGAGACAGAGAGAGAGAGAGACAGGGAGACAGAGAGACAGAGAGACAGAGAGAGAGAGACAGAGAGAGAGACAGAGAGATAGATAGACAGAGAGAGAGAGAGAGAGAGAGGGAGAGAGAGAGAGAGGGAGACAGAGACAGAGAGAGAGGGAGACAGGGAGACAGAGAGACAGAGACAGAGAGACAGACAGGCAGAGAGAGGGAGATAGATAGACAGAGGGAAAGAGGGATAAAGAGACATAGAGAGAGAGAGAGAGAGAGAGAGAGAGAGAGAGAGAGAGAGAGAGAGAGAGAGAGAGAGAGAGAGAGAGAGAGAGAGAGGGAGACAGGGAGACAGAGAGACAGAGACAGAGAGACAGACAGGCAGAGAGAGGGAGATAGATAGACAGAGGGAGAGAGGGATAAAGAGACATAGAGAGAGAGACAGAGAGAGAGACAATGAGACAGAGAGACAGAGAGATAGATAGACAGAGAGAGACAGGGAGATAGATAGACAGAGAGAGAGAGAGGGAGACAGAGAGATAGATAGACAGAGAGAGGGAGATAGAGAGAGAGAGAGAGAGAGAGAGAGAGAGAGAGAGAGAGAGAGAGAGAGAGAGAGAGACAGAGAGACAGAGAGACAGAGAGACAGAGAGACAGAGAGAGAGAGAGAGAGAGAGAGAGAGAGAGATAGATAGACAGAGAGAGAGAGAGAGAGAGAGAGAGAGAGAGAGAGAGAGAGAGAGAGAGAGAGAGAGAGAGAGAGAGAGAGAGAGAGAGAGAGAGAGAGAGAGAGAGAGAGAGAGAGAGAGAGAGAAAGATAGACAGAGAGAGAGACAGAGAGAGAGACAGAGAGATAGATAGACAGAGAGAGAGAGAGAAAGGGAGAGAGAGAGAGGGAGACAGAGAGATAGATAGACAGAGAGAGAGACAGAGAGAGAGAGAGAGAGACAGGGAGACAGAGAGACAGAGAGACAGAGAGAGAGAGACAGAGAGAGAGACAGAGAGAGAGATAGATAGACAGAGAGAGAGAGAGAGAGAGAGAGAGAGAGAGGGAGAGAGAGAGAGAGGGAGACAGAGACAGAGAGAGAGGGAGACAGGGAGACAGAGAGACAGAGATATCTATCTCTCTCTCTCTGTGTCTATATATCTCTCTGTCTCTCTGTCTCCCTGTCTCTCTCTCTGTCTATCTATCTCTCTGTCTCTCTCTCTCTCTGTCTATCTATATCTCTCTCTCTCTCTGTCTGTCTCTCTGTCTCCCTGTCTCTCTCTCTGTCTATCTATCTCTCTGTCTCTCTGTCTCTCTGTCTATCTATCTCTCTGTCTGTCTCTCTGTCTCCCTGTCTCTCTCTCTCTGTCTATCTACCTCCCTTTCACTTTATACATTATCTACCTCACTTGCTTTGGCAACGTTAACACATGTTTCCCATGCCAATAAAGCCCTTGAATTGAATTGAATTGAAAGTGCTGTGGTTGGTCAGTGGTTGTCATCAGTACCCTGCAGTCCCACTACAGTATTCTCTCAAAATGCAATATAAATCATAAGGGAGACAATGGCCCTTGTTCAATCTCTGAGATCCTTTGGGTGCTGATCTAGAATGAGTTGTGCCTTTTAGATCATATGGAATGAGATTATATGAACAGGTGGGACCAGCAATCCTTCTCTGAGACTGTTTATGAATATGGGCCTTGAGGAACAGTGACAGTCTCTTGATCTTGTATCAAGTGGTCATGATTTAGTTGGTCCTTCAATTAACAGTACAGTATGCTGACAGGGCCTGTCCTCCAGTCTTTCCTGTCTCTCCACTGAGGTGTCCAGGTGGATATGGGTTCGTTAGGCTACTATCGTATCCTCATATCCTTCTTATGGGCTTAAAGGGATACTTTGGGATTTTGGCAATGAGGCCCCGTATCATAATGGGATCCACGTGTTCATCTGACTCTGGGGAAGTAGATAAAGGGCATCATTGCCAAAATCCGGAAGCATCCCTTTAAATAGTATCAAATGTAAATCGGTAAAATGTGATGATGACCATGACGATAATTGGCTACTATAGGAACACATATAGGCAGCTGTCTGTGTAAACCACACCTCCGTGGCTGAGTGAGTGTGCTGTGCTGTTGGGTATATGTATTGTGAGGGGGCAGAGAGCTAGCAAGTCCACACTGAATTATTTCTGAGGGAGAGATTTGAAAAAAAAAGAACATGAGGGAAAGACCCACAATCCCTAGAGACATGTGATGCATGTTGTATCTATAGGCTTGTTTCTGGGCTACAAAATGCCTGCTGCTCTTTCTCTTTCTCTAGACTCCATCCCATTCTCTGCTGTACATCACACACACATGTTATTACATTTAGAGTCATTCCTCCATACTGCATAATAAGTGTGTTGTGGTTGGGCAGTATTTGTGCTGAATTTCTAAGATTATTTAGCAAAAATAGTATGTACGATATGTAAATTGCATTAATTATCTTCAGTGTTTAGCAAGAATCAGTGTTACTGTAGGATAATACAAAACTGCTGACATGGCCATGGGGAAAAATCCAGTATTGGTGTGGGTTGGGAATGGAGGTAATTACCATAGCATAGCGTATGAAAAAGAGAGTCGCAAATTATTCAAATGATTCGAGGCTGGAGCAATATTACGACATACCGTAATGTTATCCGCACAAGAAGGCACAGCAGCCTATGACGATAGCACACACATGAGCCAGCAGCGGTACACCGAGACAGACACACACACATCTCAGCATTATCACATTTTAGCTGTATTGTTTCACGACCGTTCCATCCAACAACACCCCCCCTCTCTTCCTCTCTCGATCTCTCTCCCCCTCTCTCTCTCTCTCTCTCTCTCTCTCTCTGCGAGGAGGACTACCAACTGCAACTCCCCGGAAGGAAGGCGACGTCTTCGCATAGCCTGCTGCGGATGGATCAATAAGCGAAACCCCCTCTCTTCGAATGCTCCTTTGACATACCAACGGGGGAAGCCCATCATAAATCATACATTCTTACAAAGGAATCACTCACCCGATGTTGCTCAACGCCTGCTCGAATAGCTCCGTCTGCAGAATGTTCTGAGGCGGCGTAAAAGCCTCATTAAAATGGGATAGAACGGAGCTACAAAATTGACGCAATGTATCAAACTGCATTTTCCTCCCTTTTCCTTCGTGTCTTTTATCCACAGTGTGGCCCTTTTCATCAAACACAATGCATTCACCTGCGCTGCCTCGCTCTCCGTCCGGACCCGCGTCTGTCTATCTCCAGGGACGCATTAAACGCGAAGACGCCAATCAAGTTCCATATTTCTCCTGATCTTGGTAGAAAGAGTCCTTAAATGAAAAGCAGTCGAGGCTGGAATGTACAGTCATAATGCTCCGTACTTAACCCGACAAAATCTAGCGGGCTGTAGCAGGATCTATTTGCAGTGGAGGTGAGGAAGAAGAGAAAGGAAAAAGCAGCAGCGAGGCATCTTCCAGCAAAGCAAGCTTCACTTACCGGTGCATCAGGGGCAGCTCATACTCAACTCATATTTCTCTCTGCCTATTAGAGCACGCATACAAACACACACACAACACACAAGCATTCGTTCACGCACACGCTTGCTGTATCCTTCTCTTTCTCATAATCTGGACCGCGCACGCAGATACAATACATGGGCGCGCAGAGATGCTGTCGTCAGTGCTTTTGCCATATATGACTGCCAACCATCAGCTCTCATAAGTAATAAGGGAGGAGGACAAGGCATTCTACTTCCTCTGGGAGAGGAGAGAGGGGGAGAGAGTCTGAGAAAGGGGAGAGAAATAAAAGGTGGAGGAAGGGATTCCAATCAAATGGGCCTGACAGAGTTTACTAACAAATCAGACTGGATGATCCTCAGTGGGAGGACAGGGGGGTTGTGGGAGGACAGGGGGGTTGTCTACTAACTCCAGCAGCTCATATGGGAGTTGCAGACATTAAGCAAAGGGCCATTTAACACAGAAGAAATGGCAGGTGTGAGTGAAGGCCAACATGGATGGATGGATGCACAGCGTCTGTATAAGAAAGTTATATTTAATTTTATAAACTGGGTGATTCGAGCCCTGAATTCTGATTGGCTGACAGCTGTAGTATATCAGACCATGTACCATGGGTATGACAAAACATGTATTTTTACTGCTCTAATTACATTGGTAACCAGTTTATAATAGCAATAACGCACCTCTGGGGTTTGTGATATATGGCCAACATACCACGGCTAAGGGCTGTGTCCAGGCACTCCGCATTGCGTAGTGCCTATATACCACACCCCCGTGCCTTATTGCTTAAGAATTCTATTCTATCCTAAAGATACCTAGATGTGATTTGCACTTCTCTCTGATGAATGGTTTATATAACAATCAGCATAAACACTAAGCATACAGTTATCCTGTCATTTACACAGAGGTTCATTTGATGAATAAGAGGTGGATTTAATATAATATTAGGTCACTTAATCCATAATCCCCAAAGCATCCTGATTTATTAGTGACTTGGTAAACAGGATTGAGGCACACCGTAATACATCTCTGCAGGAGTCTCCACTAGCTTGGGTGGGAAACACCCTTCTCTGCAGGAGTCTCCACTAGCTTGGGTGGGAAACACCCTTCTCTGCAGGAGTCTCCACTAGCTTGGGTGGGAAACACCCTTCTCTGCAGGAGTCTCCACTAGCTTGGGTGAGAAACACCCTTCTCTGCAGGAGTCTCCACTAGCTTGGGTGGGAAACACCCTTCTCTGCAGGAGTCTCCACTAGCTTGGGTGAGAAACACCCTTCTCTGCAGGAGTCTCCACTAGCTTGGGTGGGAAACACCCTTCTCTGCAGGAGTCTCCACTAGCTTGGGTGGGAAACACCCTTCTCTGCAGGAGTCTCCACTAGCTTGGGTGAGAAACACCCTTCTCTGCAGGAGTCTCCACTAGCTTGGGTGAGAAACACCCTTCTCTGCAGGAGTCTCCACTAGCTTGGGTGGGAAACACCCTTCTCTG
>NC_060191.1:15542583-15587583 GCF_021184085.1 Oncorhynchus gorbuscha
AGATATCTCCATCTATTTCAGGATGTTTTGTATCCCTGGAAATAATTAGAACTCATGTAAACGTAAGAGTTTTGAAAACACAGCTTGTCCAAACAGTGGTCTCTTGGCACATCTTACCCCGGGGTATGGGGTCAATTCAGCATAGGGACAGGGTAAATGGAGCCACCTTGGGGTAAGTGGGTGATAGTGTTCCGTGACAGCATAGGGACAGGGTAAATGGAGCCACCTTGGGGTAAGTGGGTGATAGTGTTCCGTGACAGCATAGGGACAGGGTAAATGGAGCCACCTTGGGGTAAGTGGGTGATAGTGTTCCGTGACAGCATAGGGACAGGGTAAATGGAGCCACCTTGGGGTAAGTGGGTGATAGTGTTCCGTGACAGCATAGGGACAGGGTAAATGGAGCCACCTTGGGGTAAGTGGGTGATAGTGTTCCGTGACAGCATAGGGACAGGGTAAATGGAGCCACCTTGGGGTAAGTGGGTGATAGTGTTCCGTGACAGCATAGGGACAGGGTAAATGGAGCCACCTTGGGGTAAGTGGGTGATAGTGTTCCGTGACAGCATAGGGACAGGGTAAATGGAGCCACCTTGGGGTAAGTGGGTGATAGTGTTCCGTGACAGCATAGGGACAGGGTAAATGGAGCCACCTTGGGGTAAGTGGGTGATAGTGTTCCGTGACAGCATAGGGACAGGGTAAATGGAGCCACCTTGGGGTAAGTGGGTGATAGTGTTCCTTGACAGCATAGGGACAGGGTAAATGGAGCCACCTTGGGGTAAGTGGGTGATAGTGTTCCGTGACAGCATAGGGACAGGGTAAATAGAGCCACCTTGGGGTAAGTGGGTGATAGTGTTCCGTGACAGCATAGGGACAGGGTAAATGGAGCCACCTTGGGGTAAGTGGGTGATAGTGTTCTGTGACAGCATAGGGACAGGGTTAATGGAGCCACCTTTTAGGGGAAGTGGGTGATAGTGTTCCGTGACAGCATAGGGGCAGGGTAAATGGAGCCACCTTGGGGTAAGTGGGTGATAGTGTTCCGTGACAGCATAGGGACAGGGTAAATGGAGCCACCTTGGGGTAAGTGGGTGATAGTGTTCTGTGACAGCATAGGGACAGGGTTAATGGAGCCACCTTTTAGGGGAAGTGGGTGATAGTGTTCCGTGACAGCATAGGGGCAGGGTAAATGGAGCCACCTTGGGGTAAGTGGGTGATAGTGTTCCGTGACAGCATAGGGACAGGGTAAATGGAGCCACCTTGGGGTAAGTGGGTGATAGTGTTCCGTGACAGCATAGGGACAGGGTAAATGGAGCCACCTTGGGGTAAGTGGGTGATAGTGTTCCGTGACAGCATAGGGACAGGGTAAATGGAGCCACCTTGGGGTAAGTGGGTGATAGTGTTCCGTGACAGCATAGGGACAGGGTAAATGGAGCCACCTTGGGGTAAGTGGGTGATAGTGTTCCGTGACAGCATAGGGACAGGGTAAATGGAGCCACCTTGGGGTAAGTGGGTGATAGTGTTCCGTGACAGCATAGGGACAGGGTAAATGGAGCCACCTTGGGGTAAGTGGGTGATAGTGTTCCGTGACAGCATAGGGACAGGGTAAATGGAGCCACCTTGGGGTAAGTGGGTGATAGTGTTCCGTGACAGAATAGGGACAGGGTAAATGGAGCCACCTTGGGGTAAGTGGGTGATAGTGTTCCGTGACAGCGGGTGATGGTGCTGGTAGGACAACGTTGAATTCATGGAATGGGGGTATGGTATATTGTACGGTGCATTCGAAAAGTATTCAGACCCCTTGACTTTTTCCACATTTTGATACGTTACAGCCTTATTATAAAATGGATTAAAATGTTTGATTGTTTCATCAATCTACACACAATACCCCATAATGACAAAGCAAAAATAGGTTTTTAGAAATGTTGTCAAATACATAAAAATATAAAAACGGAAATATCACATTTACATAAGTATTCAGACCATTTACACAGTACTTTGTTGAAGCATCTTTGGCAGTGATTACAGCCTTGAGTCTTCTTGGGTATGTTGCTACAAACTTGGCACACCTGTATTTGGGGAGTTTCTCGCATTATTGTCTGCAGATCCTGTCAAGCTCTGTCAGGTTGGGTGGGGATCATCACTACACATCTATTTTCATGTCTCTACAGAGATGTTCAGTCGGGTTCAAGTCTGGGCTCTGGCTGGGCCACTCAAGGACATTCAGAGACTTGTCCCAAAGCCACTCCTGCGTTGTCTTGGCCATGTGTTTAGGGTCGTTGTCTTGTTGGAAGGTGAACCTTCAACTCAGTCTGAGGTCCAGAGCACTCTGGAGAAGGTTTTTATCAATTATCTCTCTGTAATTTGCACCATTCATCTTTCCCTTTATCCTGACTAGTCTCCCAGTCCCTGCCGCTGAAAAACATCCCCAAACCATGATGCTGCCACCACCATGCTTCACTGTAGGGATGGTGTCAGCTTTCATCCAGACGTGACACTTGGCATTCAGGCCAGAGAATCTTGTTTCTCATTGTCTGAGTCCTCAGTTGCCTTTTGGCAAACTCCAACGGGCTGTCATGTGCCTTTTACTGAGGAGTGACATTCGTCTGGCCACTACCATAAAAGGCCTGAATGGTGGAGTGCTGCAGTGATGGTTGTCCTTCTGGAAAGTTCTCCAATCTCCACAGAGGAACTCTAGAGTTCTATCAGAGTGACCATTGGTTTGTTGGTCACTTCCCTGACCAAGGCCCTTCTCCCCCGATTGGTCAGTTTGAGTGTAGGTTGATGATGATTTTCTTTTATGTAATCCATTTTAGAATAAGGCTGTAAAGGAACCAAATCTGAAAGCTGTCAATGGATCTGAATACTTTTCCAAATATACTTTATATCTTAAACATATGTCTACATTCAGATATAGATGCCTCTGTTCAATATAACTTACCCTTCCATTTCTTGACCAGTTGGTCTAGGACAGGGATGTTGTTTTGATGTTCTATGTATTCAAGAATACTAAGCCCATGAAATGGTTCCTCAAAGACGTTTAATGTCATCATCCATGCCATCAAATAAGACCTTGTGTGCCTCTGCTACTCTATCATTGCCTCTGTTAAACACAGGTAAATTGTTATGTTTTTTTGTCCATGTGTCATTCAGTCTATGTGTTCATCTCTTGCTGCTGATGCTCAAATGGACTTGTTCATCTCTCTCACTTCCTTGTCTGCTCTCTCTAGAACCTCAAGGGGGGGGGGGGGTAGACCCCTGCTTGTTTTACATTTGTGTACACAGGACATGATGATGTCTGCTCTCTCTAGAACCTCAAGGGGGGGGGGTAGACCCCTGCCTGTTTTACATTTGTGTACACAGGACATGATGATGTCTGCTCTCTCTAGAACCTCAAGGGGGGTAGACCCTGCTTGTTTTACATTTGTGTACACAGGACATGATGATGTCTGCTCTCTCTAGAACCTCAAGGGGGGTAGACCCCTGCTTGTTTTACATTTGTGTACACAGGACATGATGATGTCTGCTCTCTCTAGAACCTCAAGGGGGGTAGACCCTGCTTGTTTTACATTTGTATACACAGGACATGATGATGTCTGCTCTCTCTAGAACCTCAAGGGGGTAGACCCCTGCTTGTTTTACATTTGTGTACACAGGACATGATGATGTCTGCTCTCTCTAGAACCTCAAGGGGGGTAGAACCCTGCTTGTTTTACATTTGTGTACACAGGACATGATGATGTCTGCTCTCTCTAGAACCTCAAGGGGGTAGACCCCTGCTTGTTTTACATTTGTGTACACAGGACATGATGATGTCTGCTCTCTCTAGAACCTCAAGGGTGGTAGACCCCGCTTGTTTTACATTTGTGTACACAGGACATGATGATGTCTGCTCTCTCTAGAACCTCAAGGGGGGGTAGACCCCTGCTTGTTTTACATTTGTGTACACAGGACATGATGATGTCTGCTCTCTCTAGAACCTCAAGGGTGGTAGACCCCCGCTTGTTTTACATTTGTGTACACAGGACATGATGATGTCTGCTCTCTCTAAAACCTCAAGGGGGGGTAGACCCCTGCTTGTTTTACATTTGTGTACACAGGACATGATGATGCCTGCTCTCTCTAGAACCTCAAGGGGGGTAGACCCCTGCTTGTTTTAAATTTGTGTACACAGGACATGATGATGCCTGCTCTCTCTAGAACCTCAAGGGGGGGTAGACCCCTGCTTGTTTTACATTTGTGTACACAGGACATGATGATGTCTGCTCTCTCTAGAACCTCAAGGGTGGTAGACCCCCGCTTGTTTTACATTTGTGTACACAGGACATGATGATGTCTGCTCTCTCTAAAACCTCAAGGGGGGGTAGACCACCGCTTGTTTTACATTTGTGTACTCAGGACATGATGATGCCTGCTCTCTCTAGAACCTCAAGAGGGGGGGGGGTAGACCCCTGCTTGTTTTACATTTGTGTACACAGGACATGATGATGTCTGCTCTCTCTAGAACCTCAAGGGGGGGTAGACCCCTGCTTGTTTTACATTTGTGTACACAGGACATGATGATGTCTGCTCTCTCTAGAACCTCAAGGGGGGGTAGACCCCCGCTTGTTTTACATTTGTGTACACAGGACATGATGATGTCTGCTCTCTCTAAAACCCAAAGGGGGGGTAGACCACCGCTTGTTTTACATTTGTGTACTCAGGACATGATGATGCCTGCTCTCTCTAGAACCTCAAGGGGGGTAGACCCCTGCTTGTTTTACATTTGTGTACACAGGACATGATGATGTCTGCTCTCTCTAGAACCTCAAGGGGGTAGACCCCTGCTTGTTTTACATTTGTGTACACAGGACATGATGATGTCTGCTCTCTCTAGAACCTCAAGGGGGGTAGACCCCTGCTTGTTTTACATTTGTGTACACAGGATATGATGATGTCTGCTCTCTCTAGAACCTCAAGGGGGGGTAGACCCCTGCTTGTTTTACATTTGTGTACACAGGACATGATGATGTCTGCTCTCTCTAGAACCTCAAGGGGGGGTAGACCCCTGCTTGTTTTACATTTGTGTACACAGGACATGATGATGTCTGCTCTCTCTAGAACCTCAAGGGTGGTAGACCCCCGCTTGTTTTACATTTGTGTACACAGGACATGATGATGTCTGCTCTCTCTAGAACCTCAAGGGTGGTAGACCCCCGCTTGTTTTACATTTGTGTACACAGGACATGATGATGTCTGCTCTCTCTAGAACCTCAAGGGGGGATAGACCCCTGCTTGTTTTACATTTGTGTACTCAGGACATGATGATGCCTGCTCTCTCTAGAACCTCAAGGGGGGGAGGTAGACCCCTGCTTGTTTTACATTTGTGTACACAGGACATGATGATGTCTGCTCTCTCTAGAACCTCAAGGGGGGATAGACCCCTGCTTGTTTTACATTTGTGTACTCAGGACATGATGATGCCTGCTCTCTCTAGAACCTCAAGGGGGGGAGGTAGACCCCTGCTTGTTTTACATTTGTGTACACAGGACATGATGATGTCTGCTCTCTCTAGAACCTCAAGGGGGGTAGACCCCTGCTTGTTTTACATTTGTGTACACAGGACATGATGATGTCTGCTCTCTCTAGAACCTCAAGGGGGTAGACCCCTGCTTGTTTTACATTTGTGTACACAGGACATGATGATGTCTGCTCTCTCTAGAACCTCAAGGGGGGTAGACCCCTGCTTGTTTTACATTTGTGTACACAGGATATGATGATGTCTGCTCTCTCTAGAACCTCAAGGGGGGGTAGACCCCTGCTTGTTTTACATTTGTGTACACAGGACATGATGATGTCTGCTCTCTCTAGAACCTCAAGGGGGGGTAGACCCCTGCTTGTTTTACATTTGTGTACACAGGACATGATGATGTCTGCTCTCTCTAAAACCTCAAGGGGGGGTAGACCACCGCTTGTTTTACATTTGTGTACACAGGACATGATGATGTCTGCTATCTCTAGAACCTCAAGGGGGGGTAGACCCCTGCTTGTTTTACATTTGTGTACACAGGACATGATGATGTCTGCTCTCTCTAGAACCTCAAGGGGGGATAGACCCCTGCTTGTTTTACATTTGTGTACACAGGATATGATGATGTCTGCTCTCTCTAGAACCTCAAGGGGGGGTAGACCCCTGCTTGTTTTACATTTGTGTACACAGGATATGATGATGTCTGCTCTCTCTAGAACCTCAAGGGGGGGTAGACCCCTGCTTGTTTTACATTTGTGTACACAGGACATGATGATGTCTGCTCTCTCTAGAACCTCAAGGGGGGATAGACCCCTGCTTGTTTTACATTTGTGTACACAGGACATGATGATGTCTGCTCTCTCTAGAACCTCAAGGGTGGTAGACCCCCGCTTGTTTTACATTTGTGTACACAGGACATGATGATGTCTGCTCTCTCTAGAACCTCAAGGGGGGTAGACCCCTGCTTGTTTTACATTTGTGTACACAGGACATGATGTTGTCTGCTCTCTCTAGAACCTCAAGGGTGGTAGACCCCCGCTTGTTTTACATTTGTGTACACAGGACATGATGATGCCTGCTCTCTCTAGAACCTCAAGGGGGGTAGACCCCCGCTTGTTTTACATTTGTGTACACAGGACATGATGATGTCTGCTCTCTCTAGAACCTCAAGGGGGGGTAGACCCCTGCTTGTTTTACTTTTGTGTACACAGGACATGATGATGTCTGGTCTCTCTAGAACCTCAAGGGGGGGTAGACCCCTGCTTGTTTTACTTTTGTATACACAGGACATGATGATGTCTGCTCTCTCTAGAACCTCAAGGGGGGGTAGACCCCTGCTTGTTTTACATTTGTGTACACAGGACATGATGATGTCTGCTCTCTCTAGAACCTCAAGGGGGGGTAGACCCCTGATTTTTTTACATTTGTGTACACAGGACATGATGATGTCTGCTCTCTCTAGAACCTCAAGGGGGGGTAGACCCCTGCTTGTTTTACTTTTGTATACACAGGACATGATGATGTCTGCTCTCTCTAGAACCTCAAGGGGGGGTAGACCCCTGCTTGTTTTACATTTGTGTACACAGGACATGATGATGTCTGCTCTCTCTAGAACCTCAAGGGGGGTAGACCCCTGCTTGTTTTACATTTGTGTACACAGGATATGATGATGTCTGCTCTCTCTAGAACCTCAAGGGGGATAGACCCCTGCTTGTTTTACATTTGTGTACACAGGACATGATGATGCCTGCTATCTCTAGAACCTCAAGGGGGGGTAGACCCCAGCTTGTTTTACATTTGTGTACACAGGAGATGATGATGTCTGCTCTCTCTAGAACCTCAAGGGGGTAGACCCCCGCTTGTTTTACATTTGTGTACACAGGACATGATGATGTCCGCTCTCTCTAGAACCTCAAGGGGGGGGCGGTAGACCCCTGCTTGTTTTACATTTGTGTACACAGGACATGATGATGTCTGCTCTCTCTAGAACCTCAAGGGTGGTAGACCCCCGCTTGTTTTACATTTGTGTACACAGGACATGATGATGTCTGCTCTCTCTAGAACCTCAAGGAGGGGTAGACCCCTGCTTGTTTAACATTTGTGTACACAGGACATGATGATGTCTGCTCTCTCTAGAACCTCAAGGGGGGTAGACCCCTGCCTGTTTTACATTTGTGTACACAGGACATGATGATGCCTGCTCTCTCTAGAACCTCAAGGGGGGGTAGACCCCTGCTTGTTTTACATTTGTGTACACAGGACATGATGATGTCTGCTCTCTCTAGAACCTCAAGGGGGGGTAGACCCCTGCTTGTTTTACTTTTGTGTACACAGGACATGATGATGTCTGCTCTCTCTAGAACCTCAAGGGGGGATAGACCCCTGCTTGTTTTACATTTGTGTACACAGGACATGATGATGTCTGCTCTCTCTAGAACCTCAAGGGTGGTAGACCCCCGCTTGTTTTACATTTGTGTACACAGGACATGATGATGTCTGCTCTCTCTAGAACCTCAAGGGGGGTAGACCCCCGCTTGTTTTACATTTGTGTACACAGGACATGATGATGTCTGCTCTCTCTAGAACCTCAAGGGGGGGTAGACCACCGCTTGTTTTACATTTGTGTACACAGGACATGATGATGCCTGCTATCTCTAGAACCTCAAGGGGGGGGGGTAGAACCCTGCTTGTTTTACATTTGTGTACACAGGATATGATGATGTCTGCTCTCTCTAGAACCTCAAGGGGGGGTAGACCCCTGCTTGTTTTACATTTGTGTACACAGGACATGATGATGTCTGCTCTCTCTAGAACCTCAAGGGGGTAGACCCCTGCTTGTTTTACATTTGTGTACACAGGACATGATGATGTCTGCTCTCTCTAGAACCTCAAGGGGGGATAGACCCCTGCTTGTTTTACATTTGTGTACACAGGACATGATGATGTCTGCTCTCTCTAGAACCTCAAGGGTGGTAGACCCCTGCTTGTTTTACATTTGTGTACACAGGACATGATGATGTCTGCTCTCTCTAGAACCTCAAGGGGGATAGACCCTGCTTGTTTTACATTTGTGTACACAGGACATGATGATGTCTGCTCTCTCTAGAACCTCAAGGGGGTAGACCCCTGCTTGTTTTACATTTGTGTACACAGGACATGATGATGTCTGCTCTCTCTAGAACCTCAAGGGTGGTAGACCCCCGCTTGTTTTACATTTGTGTACACAGGACATGATGATGTCTGCTCTCTCTAGAACCTCAAGGGGGTAGACCCCGCTTGTTTTACATTTGTGTACACAGGACATGATGATGTCTGCTCTCTCTAGAACCTCAAGGGGGTAGACCCCTGCTTGTTTTACATTTGTGTACACAGGACATGATGATGTCTGCTCTCTCTAGAACCTCAAGGGGGATAGACCCCTGCTTGTTTTACATTTGTGTACACAGGACATGATGATGTCTGCTCTCTCTAGAACCTCAAGGGGGATAGACCCCGCTTGTTTTACATTTGTGTACACAGGACATGATGATGTCTGCTCTCTCTAGAACCTCAAGGGGGTAGACCCCGCTTGTTTTACATTTGTGTACACAGGACATGATGATGTCTGCTCTCTCTAGAACCTCAAGGGGGTAGACCCCGCTTGTTTTACATTTGTGTACACAGGACATGATGATGTCTGCTCTCTCTAGAACCTCAAGGGGGGTAGAACCCTGCTTGTTTTACATTTGTGTACACAGGACATGATGATGTCTGCTCTCTCTAGAACCTCAAGGGTGGTAGACCCCGCTTGTTTTACATTTGTGTACACAGGACATGATGATGTCTGCTCTCTCTAGAACCTCAAGGGGTAGACCCCGCTTGTTTTACATTTGTGTACACAGGACATGATGATGTCTGCTCTCTCTAGAACCTCAAGGGGGGGTAGACCACCGCTTGTTTTACATTTGTGTACACAGGACATGATGATGCCTGCTATCTCTAGAACCTCAAGGGGGGGGGGTAGAACCCTGCTTGTTTTACATTTGTGTACACAGGATATGATGATGTCTGCTCTCTCTAGAACCTCAAGGGGGGGTAGACCCCTGCTTGTTTTACATTTGTGTACACAGGACATGATGATGTCTGCTCTCTCTAGAACCTCAAGGGGGGGTAGACCCCTGCTTGTTTTACATTTGTGTACACAGGACATGATGATGTCTGCTCTCTCTAGAACCTCAAGGGGGGATAGACCCCTGCTTGTTTTACATTTGTGTACACAGGACATGATGATGTCTGCTCTCTCTAGAACCTCAAGGGTGGTAGACCCCTGCTTGTTTTACATTTGTGTACACAGGACATGATGATGTCTGCTCTCTCTAGAACCTCAAGGGTGGTAGACCCCCGCTTGTTTTACATTTGTGTACACAGGACATGATGATGTCTGCTCTCTCTAGAACCTCAAGGGGGTAGACCCCTGCTTGTTTTACATTTGTGTACACAGGACATGATGATGTCTGCTCTCTCTAGAACCTCAAGGGTGTTAGACCCCCGCTTGTTTTACATTTGTGTACACAGGACATGATGATGTCTGCTCTCTCTAGAACCTCAAGGGGGGGTAGACCCCTGCTTGTTTTACATTTGTGTACACAGGACAGGATGATGTCTACTCTCTCTAGAACCTCAAGGGTGGTAGACCCCCGCTTGTTTTACATTTGTGTACACAGGACATGATGATGTCTGCTCTCTCTAGAACCTCAAGGGGGGTAGACCACCGCTTGTTTTACATTTGTGTACACAGGACATGATGATGCCTGCTATCTCTAGAACCTCAAGGGGGGGTAGACCCCTGCTTGTTTAACATTTGTGTACACAGGATATGATGATGTCTGCTCTCTCTAGAACCTCAAGCGGGGTAGACCCCTGCTTGTTTTACATTTGTGTACACAGGACATGATGATGTCTGCTCTCTCTAGAACCTCAAGGGGGGGTAGACCCCTGCTTGTTTTACATTTGTGTACACAGGACATGATGATGTCTGCTCTCTCTAGAACCTCAAGGGGGGATAGACCCCTGCTTGTTTTACATTTGTGTACACAGGACATGATGTTGTCTGCTCTCTCTAGAACCTCAAGGGTGGTAGACCCCCGCTTGTTTTACATTTGTGTACACAGGACATGATGATGTCTGCTCTCTCTAGAAGCTCAAGGGGGGGTAGACCCCTGCTTGTTTTACATTTGTGTACACAGGACATGATGATGTCTGCTCTCTCTAGAACCTCAAGGGGGTAGACCCCCGCTTGTTTTACATTTGTGTACACAGGACATGATGATGTCCGCTCTCTCTAGAACCTCAAGGGGGGGGGCGGTAGACCCCTGCTTGTTTTACATTTGTGTACACAGGACATGATGATGTCTGCTCTCTCTAGAACCTCAAGGGTGGTAGACCCCCGCTTGTTTTACATTTGTGTACACAGGACATGATGATGTCTGCTCTCTCTAGAACCTCAAGGAGGGGTAGACCCCTGCTTGTTTAACATTTGTGTACACAGGACATGATGATGTCTGCTCTCTCTAGAACCTCAAGGGGGGTAGACCCCTGCCTGTTTTACATTTGTGTACACAGGACATGATGATGCCTGCTCTCTCTAGAACCTCAAGGGGGGGTAGACCCCTGCTTGTTTTACATTTGTGTACACAGGACATGATGATGTCTGCTCTCTCTAGAACCTCAAGGGGGGGTAGACCCCTGCTTGTTTTACTTTTGTGTACACAGGACATGATGATGTCTACTCTCTCTAGAACCTCAAGGGGGGGTAGACCCCTGCTTGTTTTACATTTGTGTATACAGGACATGATGATGTCTGCTCTCTCTAGAACCTCAAGGGGGGATAGACCCCTGCTTGTTTTACATTTGTGTACACAGGACATGATGATGTCTGCTCTCTCTAGAACCTCAAGGGTGGTAGACCCCCGCTTGTTTTACATTTGTGTACACAGGACATGATGATGTCTGCTCTCTCTAGAACCTCAAGGGGGGTAGACCCCGCTTGTTTTACATTTGTGTACACAGGACATGATGATGTCTGCTCTCTCTAGAACCTCAAGGGGGTAGACCCCGCTTGTTTTACATTTGTGTACACAGGACATGATGATGTCTGCTCTCTCTAGAACCTCAAGGGGGGTAGACCACCGCTTGTTTTACATTTGTGTACACAGGACATGATGAAGCCTGCTATCTCTAGAACCTCAAGGGGGGGGGTAGACCCCTGCTTGTTTAACATTTGTGTACACAGGACATGATAATGTCTGCTCTCTCTAGAACCTCAAGGGGGGTAGACCCCTGCCTGTTTTACATTTGTGTACACAGGACATGATGATGCCTGCTCTCTCTAGAACCTCAAGGGGGGGTAGACCCCTGCTTGTTTTACATTTGTGTACACAGGACATGATGATGTCTGCTCTCTCTAGAACCTCAAGGGGGGGTAGACCCCTGCTTGTTTTACTTTTGTGTACACAGGACATGATGATGTCTACTCTCTCTAGAACCTCAAGGGGGGGGTAGACCCCTGCTTGTTTTACATTTGTGTACACAGGACATGATGATGTCTGCTCTCTCTAGAACCTCAAGGGGGGATAGACCCCTGCTTGTTTTACATTTGTGTACACAGGACATGATGATGTCTGCTCTCTCTAGAACCTCAAGGGTGGTAGACCCCCGCTTGTTTTACATTTGTGTACACAGGACATTATGATGTCTGCTCTCTCTAGAACCTCAAGGGAGATAGACCCCTGCTTGTTTTACATTTGTGTACACAGGACATGATGATGTCTGCTCTCTCTAGAACCTCAAGGGGGGGTAGACCCCTGCTTGTTTTACATTTGTGTACACAGGACATGATGATGTCTGCTCTCTCTAGAACCTCAAGGGGGGATAGACCCCTGCTTGTTTTACATTTGTGTACACAGGACATGATGATGTCTGCTCTCTCTAGAACCTCAAGGGTGGTAGACCCCCGCTTGTTTTACATTTGTGTACACAGGACATGATGATGTCTGCTCTCTCTAGAAGCTCAAGGGGGGGTAGACCCCTGCTTGTTTTACATTTGTGTACACAGGACATGATGATGTCTGCTCTCTCTAGAACCTCAAGGGGGTAGACCCCCGCTTGTTTTACATTTGTGTACACAGGACATGATGATGTCCGCTCTCTCTAGAACCTCAAGGGGGGGGGCGGTAGACCCCTGCTTGTTTTACATTTGGGTACACAGGACATGATGATGTCTGCTCTCTCTAGAACCTCAAGGGTGGTAGACCCCCGCTTGTTTTACATTTGTGTACACAGGACATGATGATGTCTGCTCTCTCTAGAACCTCAAGGAGGGGTAGACCCCTGCTTGTTTAACATTTGTGTACACAGGACATGATGATGTCTGCTCTCTCTAGAACCTCAAGGGGGGTAGACCCCTGCCTGTTTTACATTTGTGTACACAGGACATGATGATGCCTGCTCTCTCTAGAACCTCAAGGGGGGGTAGACCCCTGCTTGTTTTACATTTGTGTACACAGGACATGATGATGTCTGCTCTCTCTAGAACCTCAAGGGGGGGTAGACCCCTGCTTGTTTTACTTTTGTGTACACAGGACATGATGATGTCTACTCTCTCTAGAACCTCAAGGGGGGGTAGACCCCTGCTTGTTTTACATTTGTGTATACAGGACATGATGATGTCTGCTCTCTCTAGAACCTCAAGCGGGGATAGACCCCCGCTTGTTTTACATTTGTGTACACAGGACATGATGATGTCTGCTCTCTCTAGAACCTCAAGGGTGGTAGACCCCCGCTTGTTTTACATTTGTGTACACAGGACATGATGATGTCTGCTCTCTCTAGAACCTCAAGGGGGGTAGACCCCTGTGTACACAGGACATGATGATGTCTGCTCTCTCTAGAACCTCAAGGGGGGTAGACCCCCGCTTGTTTTACATTTGTGTACACAGGACATGATGATGTCTGCTCTCTCTAGAACCTCAAGGGGGGTAGACCACCGCTTGTTTTACATTTGTGTACACAGGACATGATGAAGCCTGCTATCTCTAGAACCTCAAGGGGGGGGGTAGACCCCTGCTTGTTTAACATTTGTGTACACAGGACATGATAATGTCTGCTCTCTCTAGAACCTCAAGGGGGGTAGACCCCTGCCTGTTTTACATTTGTGTACACAGGACATGATGATGCCTGCTCTCTCTAGAACCTCAAGGGGGGGTAGACCCCTGCTTGTTTTACATTTGTGTACACAGGACATGATGATGTCTGCTCTCTCTAGAACCTCAAGGGGGGGTAGACCCCTGCTTGTTTTACTTTTGTGTACACAGGACATGATGATGTCTGCTCTCTCTAGAACCTCAAGGGGGGTAGACCCCTGCTTGTTTTACATTTGTGTACACAGGACATGATGATGTCTGCTCTCTCTAGAACCTCAAGGGGGGATAGACCCCTGCTTGTTTTACATTTGTGTACACAGGACATGATGATGTCTGCTCTCTCTAGAACCTCAAGGGTGGTAGACCCCTGCTTGTTTTACATTTGTGTACACAGGACATTATGATGTCTGCTCTCTCTAGAACCTCAAGGGGGGTAGACCCCTGCTTGTTTTACATTTGTGTACACAGGACATGATGATGTCTGCTCTCTCTAGAACCTCAAGGGTGGTAGACCCCCGCTTGTTTTACATTTGTGTACACAGGACATGATGATGTCTGCTCTCTCTAGAACCTCAAGGGGGGGTAGACCACCGCTTGTTTTACATTTGTGTACACAGGACATGATGATGCCTGCTATCTCTAGAACCTCAAGGGGGGTAGACCCCTGCTTGTTTTACATTTGTGTACACAGGATATGATGATGTCTGCTCTCTCTAGAACCTCAAGGGGGGGTAGACCCCTGCTTGTTTTACATTTGTGTACACAGGACATGATGATGTCTGCTCTCTCTAGAACCTCAAGGGGGGGTAGACCCCTGCTTGTTTTACATTTGTGTACACAGGACATGATGATGTCTGCTCTCTCTAGAACCTCAAGGGGGGATAGACCCCTGCTTGTTTTACATTTGTGTACACAGGACATGATGATGTCTGCTCTCTCTAGAACCTCAAGGGTGGTAGACCCCCGCTTGTTTTACATTTGTGTACACAGGGCATGATGATGTCTGCTCTCTCTAGAACCTCAAGGGGGGGTAGACCCCTGCTTGTTTTACATTTGTGTACACAGGACATGATGATGTCTGCTCTCTCTAGAACCTCAAGGGTGGTAGACCCCCGCTTGTTTTACATTTGTGTACACAGGACATGATGATGTTTGCTCTCTCTAGAACCTCAAGGGGGGGTAACCCCTGCTTGTTTAACATTTGTGTACACAGGACATGATGATGTCTGCTCTCTCTAGAACCTCAAGGGGGGTAGACCACCGCTTGTTTTACATTTGTGTACACAGGACATGATGATGCCTGCTATCTCTAGAACCTCAAGGGGGGGGGGTAGACCCCTGCTTGTTTTACATTTGTGTACACAGGATATGATGATGTCTGCTCTCTCTAGAACCTCAAGGGGGGGTAGACCCCCGCTTGTTTTACATTTGTGTACACAGGACATGATGATGTCTGCTCTCTCTAGAACCTCAAGGGGGGGTAGACCCCTGCTTGTTTTACATTTGTGTACACAGGACATGATGATGTCTGCTCTCTCTAGAACCTCAAGGGGGGATAGACCCCTGCTTGTTTTACATTTGTGTACACAGGACATGATGATGTCTGCTCTCTCTAGAACCTCAAGGGTGGTAGACCCCCGCTTGTTTTACATTTGTGTACACAGGGCATGATGATGTCTGCTCTCTCTAGAACCTCAAGGGGGGGTAGACCCCTGCTTGTTTTACATTTGTGTACACAGGACATGATGATGTCTGCTCTCTCTAGAACCTCAAGGGTGGTAGACCCCCGCTTGTTTTACATTTGTGTACACAGGACATGATGATGTTTGCTCTCTCTAGAACCTCAAGGGGGGGTAACCCCTGCTTGTTTAACATTTGTGTACACAGGACATGATGATGTCTGCTCTCTCTAGAACCTCAAGGGGGGTAGAACCCTGCTTGTTTTACATTTGTGTACACAGGACATGATGATGTCTGCTCTCTCTAGAACCTCAAGGGGGGGTAGACCCCTGCTTGTTTTACTTTTGTGTACACAGGACATGCTGATGTCTACTCTCTCTAGAACCTCAAGGGGGGTAGACCCCTGCTTGTTTTACATTTGTGTACACAGGACATGATGATGTCTGCTCTCTCTAGAACCTCAAGGGGGGATAGACCCCTGCTTGTTTTACATTTGTGTACACAGGACATGATGATGTCTGCTCTCTCTAGAACCTCAAGGGTGGTAGACCCCCGCTTGTTTTACATTTGTGTACACAGGACATGATTATGTCTGCTCTCTCTAGAACCTCAAGGGGGGGTAGACCCCTGCTTGTTTTACATTTGTGTACACAGGACATGATGATGTCTGCTCTCTCTAGAACCTCAAGGGGGGATAGACCCCTGCTTGTTTTACATTTGTGTACACAGGACATGATGATGTCTGCTCTCTCTAGAACCTCAAGGGTGGTAGACCCCCGCTTGTTTTACATTTGTGTACACAGGACATGATGATGTCTGCTCTCTCTAGAACCTCAAGGGGGTAGACCCCTGCTTGTTTTACATTTGTGTACACAGGACATGATGATGTCTGCTCTCCTAGAACCTCAAGGGTGGTAGACCCCCGCTTGTTTTACATTTGTGTACACAGGACATGATGATGTCTGCTCTCTCTAGAACCTCAAGGGGGGGTAGACCCCTGCTTGTTTAACATT
Organism: Oncorhynchus gorbuscha; assembly: GCF_021184085.1. Taxonomy (NCBI): domain Eukaryota; kingdom Metazoa; phylum Chordata; class Actinopteri; order Salmoniformes; family Salmonidae; genus Oncorhynchus; species Oncorhynchus gorbuscha. The sequence goes on from NC_060191.1 coordinate 15,558,957, forward strand.
TGTGTACACAGGACATGATGATGTCTGCTCTCTCTAGAACCTCAAGGGGGGTAGAACCCTGCTTGTTTTACATTTGTGTACACAGGACATGATGATGTCTGCTCTCTCTAGAACCTCAAGGGGGGGTAGACCCCTGCTTGTTTTACTTTTGTGTACACAGGACATGCTGATGTCTGCTCTCTCTAGAACCTCAAGGGGGGGTAGACCCCTGCTTGTTTTACATTTGTGTACACAGGACATGATGATGTCTGCTCTCTCTAGAACCTCAAGGGGGGTAGACCCCTGCTTGTTTTACATTTGTGTACACAGGACATGATGATGTCTGCTCTCTCTAGAACCTCAAGGGTGGTAGACCCCCGCTTGTTTTACATTTGTGTACACAGGACATGATGATGTCTGCTCTCTCTAGAACCTCAAGGGGGGGTAGACCCCTGCTTGTTTAACATTTGTGTACACAGGACATGATGATGTCTGCTCTCTCTAGAACCTCAAGGGGGGGTGGACCCCTGCTTGTTTTACATTTGTGTACACAGGACATGATGATGTCTGCTCTCTCTAGAACCTCAAGGGGGGATAGACCCCTGCTTGTTTTACATTTGTGTACACAGGACATGATGATGTCTGCTCTCTCTAGAACCTCAAGGGTGATAGACCCCCGCTTGTTTTACATTTGTGTACACAGGACATGATGATGTCTGCTCTCTCTAGAAGCTCAAGGGGGGGTAGACCCCTGCTTGTTTTACATTTGTGTACACAGGACATGATGATGTCTGCTCTCTCTAGAACCTCAAGGGGGTAGACCCCCGCTTGTTTTACATTTGTGTACACAGGACATGATGATGTCCGCTCTCTCTAGAACCTCAAGGGGGCGGTAGACCCCTGCTTGTTTTACATTTGTGTACACAGGACATGATGATGTCTGCTCTCTCTAGAACCTCAAGGGTGATAGACCCCCGCTTGTTTTACATTTGTGTACACAGGACATGATGATGTCTGCTCTCTCTAGAACCTCAGAACCCCTCTTGTTTAAGGTGTACACAGGACATGATGATGTCTGCCTCTCTAGAACCTCAAGGGGGTAGACCCCTTTTTTACATTTGTGTACACAGGACATGATGATGCCTGCTCTCTCTAGAACCTCAAGGGGGGGTAGACCCCTGCTTGTTTTACATTTGTGTACACAGGACATGATGATGCCTGCTATCTCTAGAACCTCAAGGGGGGTAGACCCCTGCTTGTTTTACATTTGTGTACACAGGACATGATGATGTCTGCTCTCTCTAGAACCTCAAGGGGGGTAGACCCCTGCTTGTTTTACATTTGTGTACACAGGACATGATGATGTCTGCTCTCTCTAGAACCTCAAGGGGGGGTAGACCCCTGCTTGTTTTACATTTGTGTACACAGGACATGATGATGTCTGCTCTCTCTAGAACCTCAAGGGGGATAGACCCTGCTTGTTTTACATTTGTGTACACAGGACATGATGATGTCTGCTCTCTCTAGAACCTCAAGGGTGGTAGACCCCGCTTGTTTTACATTTGTGTACACAGGACATGATGATGTCTGCTCTCTCTAGAACCTCAAGGGGGTAGACCCCTGCTTGTTTTACATTTGTGTACACAGGACATGATGATGTCTGCTCTCTCTAGAACCTCAAGGGTGGTAGACCCCGCTTGTTTTACATTTGTGTACACAGGACATGATGATGTCTGCTCTCTCTAGAACCTCAAGGGGGTAGACCCCTGCTTGTTTTACATTTGTGTACACAGGACATGATGATGTCTGCTCTCTCTAGAACCTCAAGGGGGTAGAACCCTGCTTGTTTTACATTTGTGTACACAGGACATGATGATGTCTGCTCTCTCTAGAACCTCAAGGGGGTAGACCCCTGCTTGTTTTACTTTTGTGTACACAGGACATGATGATGTCTACTCTCTCTAGAACCTCAAGGGGGTAGACCCCTGCTTGTTTTACATTTGTGTACACAGGACATGATGATGTCTGCTCTCTCTAGAACCTCAAGGGGGATAGACCCCTGCTTGTTTTACATTTGTGTACACAGGACATGATGATGTCTGCTCTCTCTAGAACCTCAAGGGGGTAGACCCCTGCTTGTTTTACATTTGTGTACACAGGACATGATGATGTCTGCTCTCTCTAGAACCTCAAGGGGGTAGACCCCTGCTTGTTTTACATTTGTGTACACAGGACATGATGATGTCTGCTCTCTCTAGAACCTCAAGGGGGATAGACCCCTGCTTGTTTTACATTTGTGTACACAGGACATGATGATGTCTGCTCTCTCTAGAACCTCAAGGGTGGTAGACCCCGCTTGTTTTACATTTGTGTACACAGGACATGATGATGTCTGCTCTCTCTAGAACCTCAAGGGGGGGTAGACCCCTGCTTGTTTTACATTTGTGTACACAGGACATGATGATGTCTGCTCTCTCTAGAACCTCAAGGGGGGATAGACCCCTGCTTGTTTTACATTTGTGTACACAGGACATGATGATGTCTGCTCTCTCTAGAACCTCAAGGGTGGTAGACCCCCGCTTGTTTTACATTTGTGTACACAGGACATGATGATGTCTGCTCTCTCTAGAACCTCAAGGAGGGGTAGACCCCTGCTTGTTTAACATTTGTGTACACAGGACATGATGATGTCTGCTCTCTCTAGAACCTCAAGGGGGTAGACCCCTGCCTGTTTTACATTTGTGTACACAGGACATGATGATGCCTGCTCTCTCTAGAACCTCAAGGGGGGGTAGACCCCTGCTTGTTTTACATTTGTGTACACAGGACATGATGATGCCTGCTATCTCTAGAACCTCAAGGGGGGGGTAGACCCCTGCTTGTTTTACATTTGTGTACACAGGATATGATGATGTCTGCTCTCTCTAGAACCTCAAGGGGGGGTAGACCCCTGCTTGTTTTACATTTGTGTACACAGGACATGATGATGTCTGCTCTCTCTAGAACCTCAAGGGGGGGTAGACCCCTGCTTGTTTTACATTTGTGTACACAGGACATGATGATGTCTGCTCTCTCTAGAACCTCAAGGGGGGATAGACCCCTGCTTGTTTTACATTTGTGTACACAGGACATGATGATGTCTGCTCTCTCTAGAACCTCAAGGGTGGTAGACCCCCGCTTGTTTTACATTTGTGTACACAGGGCATGATGATGTCTGCTCTCTCTAGAACCTCAAGGGGGGGTAGACCCCTGCTTGTTTTACATTTGTGTACACAGGACATGATGATGTCTGCTCTCTCTAGAACCTCAAGGGTGGTAGACCCCCGCTTGTTTTACATTTGTGTACACAGGACATGATGATGTTTGCTCTCTCTAGAACCTCAAGGGGGGGTAACCCCTGCTTGTTTAACATTTGTGTACACAGGACATGATGATGTCTGCTCTCTCTAGAACCTCAAGGGGGGTAGAACCCTGCTTGTTTTACATTTGTGTACACAGGACATGATGATGTCTGCTCTCTCTAGAACCTCAAGGGGGGGTAGACCCCTGCTTGTTTTACTTTTGTGTACACAGGACATGCTGATGTCTACTCTCTCTAGAACCTCAAGGGGGGTAGACCCCTGCTTGTTTTACATTTGTGTACACAGGACATGATGATGTCTGCTCTCTCTAGAACCTCAAGGGGGGATAGACCCCTGCTTGTTTTACATTTGTGTACACAGGACATGATGATGTCTGCTCTCTCTAGAACCTCAAGGGTGGTAGACCCCTGCTTGTTTTACATTTGTGTACACAGGACATGATGATGTCTGCTCTCTCTAGAACCTCAAGGGGGGGTAGACCCCTGCTTGTTTTACATTTGTGTACACAGGACATGATGATGTCTGCTCTCTCTAGAACCTCAAGGGGGATAGACCCCTGCTTGTTTTACATTTGTGTACACAGGACATGATGATGTCTGCTCTCTCTAGAACCTCAAGGGTGGTAGACCCCGCTTGTTTTACATTTGTGTACACAGGACATGATGATGTCTGCTCTCTCTAGAACCTCAAGGGGGTAGACCCCTGCTTGTTTTACATTTGTGTACACAGGACATGATGATGTCTGCTCTCTCTAGAACCTCAAGGGGGGTAGACCCCTGCTTGTTTTACATTTGTGTACACAGGACATGATGATGTCTGCTCTCTCTAGAACCTCAAGGGTGGTAGACCCCCGCTTGTTTTACATTTGTGTACACAGGACATGATGATGTCTGCTCTCCCTAGAACCTCAAGGGGGGGTAGACCCCTGCTTGTTTTACATTTGTGTACACAGGACATGATGATGTCTGCTCTCTCTAGAACCTCAAGGGTGGTAGACCCCCGCTTGTTTTACATTTGTGTACACAGGACATGATGATGTCTGCTCTCTCTAGAACCTCAAGGGGGGGTAACATTTGTGTACACAGGACATGATGATGTCTGCTCTCTCTAGAACCTCAAGGGGGGTAGACCCCTGCTTGTTTTACATTTGTGTACAGAGGACATGATGATGCCTGCTCTCTCTAGAACCTCAAGGGGGGTAGACCGCTGCTTGTTTTACATTTGTGTACACAGGACATGATGATGTCTGCTCTCTCTAGAACCTCAAGGGGGGTAGACCCCTGCTTGTTTTACATTTGTGTACACAGGACATGATGATGTCTGCTCTCTCTAGAACCTCAAGGGGGGTAGACCCCTGCTTGTTTTACATTTGTGTACACAGGACATGATGATGTCTGCTCTCTCTAGAACCTCAAGGGTGGTAGACCCCCGCTTGTTTTACATTTGTGTACACAGGACATGATGATGTCTGCTCTCTCTAGAACCTCAAGGGGGGTAGACCACTGCTTGTTTTACATTTGTGTACACAGGACATGATGATGTCTGCTCTCTCTAGAACCTCAAGGGGGGTAGACCCCCACTTGTTTTACATTTGTGTACACAGGACATGATGATGTCTGCTCTCTCTAGAACCTCAAGGGGTGGTAGACCACCGCTTGTTTTACATTTGTGTACACAGGACATGATGATGTCTGCTCTCTCTAGAACCTCAAGGGGGGATAGACCCCTGCTTGTTTTACATTTGTGTACACAGGACATGATGATGTCTGCTCTCTCTAGAACCTCAAGGGGGGGTAGACCCCTGCTTGTTTTACATTTGTGTACACAGGACATGATGATGTCTGCTCTCTCTAGAACCTCAAGGGTGGTAGACCCCCGCTTGTTTTACATTTGTGTACACAGGACATGATGATGTCTGCTCTCTCTAGAACCTCAAGGGGGGGTAACCCCTGCTTGTTTAACATTTGTGTACACAGGACATGATGATGTCTGCTCTCTCTAGAACCTCAAGGGGGGTAGAACCCTGCTTGTTTTACATTTGTGTACACAGGACATGATGATGTCTGCTCTCTCTAGAACCTCAAGGGGGGGTAGACCACCGCTTGTTTTACATTTGTGCACACAGGACATGATGATGTCTGCTCTCTCTAGAACCTCAAGGGGGGGTAGACCCCTGCTTGTTTTACTTTTGTATACACAGGACATGATGATGTCTGCTCTCTCTAGAACCTCAAGGGGGGGTAGACCCCTGCTTGTTTTACATTTGTGTACACAGGACATGATGATGTCTGCTCTCTCTAGAACCTCAAGGGGGGATAGACCCCTGCTTGTTTTACATTTGTGTACACAGGACATGATGATGTCTGCTCTCTCTAGAACCTCAAGGGTGGTAGACCCCCGCTTGTTTTACATTTGTGTACACAGGACATGATGATGTCTGCTCTCTCTAGAACCTCAAGGGGGGGTAGACCCCTGCTTGTTTTACATTTGTGTACACAGGACATGATGATGTCTACTCTCTCTAGAACCTCAAGGGTGGTAGACCCCGCTTGTTTTACATTTGTGTACACAGGACATGATGATGTCTGCTCTCTCTAGAACCTCAAGGGGGGGTAGACCACCGCTTGTTTTACATTTGTGTACACAGGACATGATGATGCCTGCTATCTCTAGAACCTCAAGGGGGGGTAGACCCCTGCTTGTTTTACATTTGTGTACACAGGACATGATGATGTCTGCTCTCTCTAGAACCTCAAGGGGGGGGTAGACCCCTGCTTGTTTTACATTTGTGTACACAGGATATGATGATGTCTGCTCTCTCTAGAACCTCAAGGGGGGGTAGACCCCTGCTTGTTTTACATTTGTGTACACAGGACATGATGATGTCTGCTCTCTCTAGAACCTCAAGGGGGGGTAGACCCCTGCTTGTTTTACATTTGTGTACACAGGACATGATGATGTCTGCTCTCTCTAGAACCTCAAGGGGGATAGACCCCTGCTTGTTTTACATTTGTGTACACAGGACATGATGATGTCTGCTCTCTCTAGAACCTCAAGGGGGGATAGACCCCTGCTTGTTTTACATTTGTGTACACAGGGCATGATGATGTCTGCTCTCTCTAGAACCTCAAGGGTGGTAGACCCCCGCTTGTTTTACATTTGTGTACACAGGACATGATGATGTCTGCTCTCTCTAGAACCTCAAGGGGGGGTAGACCCCTGCTTGTTTTACATTTGTGTACACAGGACATGATGATGTCTGCTCTCTCTAGAACCTCAAGGGTGGTAGACCCCGCTTGTTTTACATTTGTGTACACAGGACATGATGATGTCTGCTCTCTCTAGAACCTCAAGGGGGTAGACCACTGCTTGTTTTACATTTGTGTACACAGGACATGATGATGTCTGCTCTCTCTAGAACCTCAAGGGGGTAGACCCCTGCTTGTTTTACATTTGTGTACACAGGACATGATGATGTCTGCTCTCTCTAGAACCTCAAGGGGGGGTAGACCCCTGCTTGTTTTACATTTGTGTACACAGGACATGATGATGTCTGCTCTCTCTAGAACCTCAAGGGGGGGTAGACCCCTGCTTGTTTTACATTTGTGTACACAGGACATGATGATGTCTGCTCTCTCTAGAACCTCAAGGGGGTAGACCCCTGCTTGTTTTACATTTGTGTACACAGGACATGATGATGTCTGCTCTCTCTAGAACCTCAAGGGTGGTAGACCCCCGCTTGTTTTACATTTGTGTACACAGGACATGATGATGTCTGCTCTCTCTAGAACCTCAAGGGGGGGTAACTCCTGCTTGTTTAACATTTGTGTACACAGGACATGATGATGTCTGCTCTCTCTAGAACCTCAAGGGGGTAGAACCCTGCTTGTTTTACATTTGTGTACACAGGACATGATGATGTCTGCTCTCTCTAGAACCTCAAGGGGGGTAGACCCCGCTTGTTTTACATTTGTGCACACAGGACATGATGATGTCTGCTCTCTCTAGAACCTCAAGGGGGGGTAGACCCCTGCTTGTTTTACTTTTGTATACACAGGACATGATGATGTCTGCTCTCTCTAGAACCTCAAGGGGGGGTAGACCCCTGCTTGTTTTACATTTGTGTACACAGGACATGATGATGTCTGCTCTCTCTAGAACCTCAAGGGGGGATAGACCCCTGCTTGTTTTACATTTGTGTACACAGGACATGATGATGTCTGCTCTCTCTAGAACCTCAAGGGGGTAGACCCCTGCTTGTTTTACATTTGTGTACACAGGACATGATGATGTCTGCTCTCTCTAGAACCTCAAGGGGGGGTAGACCCCTGCTTGTTTTACATTTGTGTACACAGGACATGATGATGTCTACTCTCTCTAGAACCTCAAGGGTGGTAGACCCCCGCTTGTTTTACATTTGTGTACACAGGACATGATGATGTCTGCTCTCTCTAGAACCTCAAGGGGGTAGACCCCGCTTGTTTTACATTTGTGTACACAGGACATGATGATGCCTGCTATCTCTAGAACCTCAAGGGGGGTAGACCCCTGCTTGTTTTACATTTGTGTACACAGGACATGATGATGTCTGCTCTCTCTAGAACCTCAAGGGGGGTAGACCCCTGCTTGTTTTACATTTGTGTACACAGGATATGATGATGTCTGCTCTCTCTAGAACCTCAAGGGGGGGTAGACCCCTGCTTGTTTTACATTTGTGTACACAGGACATGATGATGTCTGCTCTCTCTAGAACCTCAAGGGGGGTAGACCCCTGCTTGTTTTACATTTGTGTACACAGGACATGATGATGTCTGCTCTCTCTAGAACCTCAAGGGGGATAGACCCCTGCTTGTTTTACATTTGTGTACACAGGACATGATGATGTCTGCTCTCTCTAGAACCTCAAGGGGGGATAGACCCCTGCTTGTTTTACATTTGTGTACACAGGACATGATGATGTCTGCTCTCTCTAGAACCTCAAGGGTGGTAGACCCCCGCTTGTTTTACATTTGTGTACACAGGACATGATGATGTCTGCTCTCTCTAGAACCTCAAGGGGGGGTAGACCCCTGCTTGTTTTACATTTGTGTACACAGGACATGATGATGTCTGCTCTCTCTAGAACCTCAAGGGTGGTAGACCCCCGCTTGTTTTACATTTGTGTACACAGGACATGATGATGTCTGCTCTCTCTAGAACCTCAAGGGGGGGTAGACCCCTGCTTGTTTAACATTTGTGTACACAGGACATGATGATGTCTGCTCTCTCTAGAACCTCAAGGGGGGTAGACCCCTGGTTGTTTTACATTTGTGTACACAGGACATGATGATGCCTGCTCTCTCTAGAACCTCAAGGGGGGGTAGACCCCTGCTTGTTTTACATTTGTGTACACAGGACATGATGATGTCTGCTCTCTCTAGAACCTCAAGGGTGGTAGACCCCCGCTTGTTTTACATTTGTGTACACAGGACATGATGATGTCTGCTCTCTCTAGAACCTCAAGGGGGGTAGACCACCGCTTGTTTTACATTTGTGTACACAGGACATGATGATGCCTGCTATCTCTAGAACCTCAAGGGGGGGTAGACCCCTGCTTGTTTTACATTTGTGTACACAGGACATGATGATGTCTGCTCTCTCTAGAACCTCAAGGGGGGGTAGACCCCTGCTTGTTTTACATTTGTGTACACAGGATATGATGATGTCTGCTCTCTCTAGAACCTCAAGGGGGGGTAGACCCCTGCTTGTTTTACATTTGTGTACACAGGACATGATGATGTCTGCTCTCTCTAGAACCTCAAGGGGGGGTAGACCCCTGCTTGTTTTACATTTGTGTACACAGGACATGATGATGTCTGCTCTCTCTAGAACCTCAAGGGGGGATAGACCCCTGCTTGTTTTACATTTGTGTACACAGGACATGATGATGTCTGCTCTCTCTAGAACCTCAAGGGGGGATAGACCCCTGCTTGTTTTACATTTGTGTACACAGGACATGATGATGTCTGCTCTCTCTAGAACCTCAAGGGTGGTAGACCCCCGCTTGTTTTACATTTGTGTACACAGGACATGATGATGTCTGCTCTCTCTAGAACCTCAAGGGGGGATAGACCCCTGCTTGTTTTACATTTGTGTACACAGGACATGATGATGTCTGCTCTCTCTAGAACCTCAAGGGTGGTAGACCCCCGCTTGTTTTACATTTGTGTACACAGGACATGATGATGTCTGCTCTCTCTAGAACCTCAAGGGGGGTAGACCCCTGCTTGTTTAACATTTGTGTACACAGGACATGATGATGTCTGCTCTCTCTAGAACCTCAAGGGGGTAGACCCTGCTTGTTTTACATTTGTGTACACAGGACATGATGATGCCTGCTCTCTCTAGAACCTCAAGGGGGGGTAGACCCCTGCTTGTTTTACATTTGTGTACACAGGACATGATGATGTCTGCTCTCTCTAGAACCTCAAGGGGGGGTAGACCCCTGCTTGTTTTACTTTTGTGTACACAGGACATGATGATGTCTACTCTCTCTAGAACCTCAAGGGTGGTAGACCCCCGCTTGTTTTACATTTGTGTACACAGGACATGATGATGTCTGCTCTCTCTAGAACCTCAAGGGGGGGTAGACCACCGCTTGTTTTACATTTGTGTACACAGGACATGATGATGCCTGCTATCTCTAGAACCTCAAGGGGGGGTAGACCCCTGCTTGTTTTACATTTGTGTACACAGGACATGATGATGTCTGCTCTCTCTAGAACCTCAAGGGGGGGGGGTAGACCCCTGCTTGTTTTACATTTGTGTACACAGGATATGATGATGTCTGCTCTCTCTAGAACCTCAAGGGGGGGTAGACCCCTGCTTGTTTTACATTTGTGTACACAGGACATGATGATGTCTGCTCTCTCTAGAACCTCAAGGGGGGGTAGACCCCTGCTTGTTTTACATTTGTGTACACAGGACATGATGATGTCTGCTCTCTCTAGAACCTCAAGGGGGATAGACCCCTGCTTGTTTTACATTTGTGTACACAGGACATGATGATGTCTGCTCTCTCTAGAACCTCAAGGGGGGATAGACCCCTGCTTGTTTTACATTTGTGTACACAGGACATGATGATGTCTGCTCTCTCTAGAACCTCAAGGGTGGTAGACCCCCGCTTGTTTTACATTTGTGTACACAGGACATGATGATGTCTGCTCTCTCTAGAACCTCAAGGGGGGGTAGACCCCTGCTTGTTTTACATTTGTGTACACAGGACATGATGATGTCTGCTCTCTCTAGAACCTCAAGGGTGGTAGACCCCCGCTTGTTTTACATTTGTGTACACAGGACATGATGATGTCTGCTCTCTCTAGAACCTCAAGGGGGGGTAGACCCCTGCTTGTTTAACATTTGTGTACACAGGACATGATGATGTCTGCTCTCTCTAGAACCTCAAGGGGGGTAGACCCCTGCTTGTTTTACATTTGTGTACACAGGACATGATGATGCCTGCTCTCTCTAGAACCTCAAGGGGGGTAGACCCCTGCTTGTTTTACATTTGTGTACACAGGACATGATGATGTCTGCTCTCTCTAGAACCTCAAGGGGGGGTAGACCCCTGCTTGTTTTACTTTTGTGTACACAGGACATGATGATGTCTACTCTCTCTAGAACCTCAAGGGGGGGTAGACCCCTGCTTGTTTAACATTTGTGTACACAGGACATGATGATGTCTGCTCTCTCTAGAACCTCAAGGGGGGTAGACCCCTGCTTGTTTTACATTTGTGTACACAGGACATGATGATGTCTGCTCTCTCTAGAACCTCAAGGGGGTAGACCCCTGCTTGTTTTACTTTTGTGTACACAGGACATGATGATGTCTACTCTCTCTAGAACCTCAAGGGGGGGTAGACCCCTGCTTGTTTTACATTTGTGTACACAGGACATGATGATGTCTGCTCTCTCTAGAACCTCAAGGGTGGTAGACCCCCGCTTGTTTTACATTTGTGTACACAGGACATGATGATGTCTGCTCTCTCTAGAACCTCAAGGGGGGTAGACCCCTGCTTGTTTTACATTTGTGTACACAGGACATGATGATGTCTGCTCTCTCTAGAACCTCAAGGGGGGTAGACCCCCACTTGTTTTACATTTGTGTACACAGGACATGATGATGTCTGCTCTCTCTAGAACCTCAAGGGGGGGTAGACCCCTGCTTGTTTTACATTTGTGTACACAGGACATGATGATGTCTGCTCTCTCTAGAACCTCAAGGGGGGGTAGACCCCTGCTTGTTTTACTTTTGTATACACAGGACATGATGATGTCTGCTCTCTCTAGAACCTCAAGGGGGGGTAGACCCCTGCTTGTTTTACATTTGTGTACACAGGACATGATGATGTCTGCTCTCTCTAGAACCTCAAGGGGGGATAGACCCCTGCTTGTTTTAAATTTGTGTACACAGGACATGATGATGTCTGCTCTCTCTAGAACCTCAAGGGGGGGTAGACCCCTGCTTGTTTTACTTTTGTATACACAGGACATGATGATGTCTGCTCTCTCTAGAACCTCAAGGGGGGGTAGACCCCTGCTTGTTTTACATTTGTGTACCCAGGACATGATGATGTCTGCTCTCTCTAGAACCTCAAGGGAGATAGACCCCTGCTTGTTTTACATTTGTGTACACAGGACATGATGATGCCTGCTATCTCTAGAACCTCAAGGGGGGTAGACCCCTGCTTGTTTTACATTTGTGTACACAGGACATGATGATGTCTGCTCTCTCTAGAACCTCAAGGGGGTAGACCCCTGCTTGTTTTACATTTGTGTACACAGGACATGATGATGTTTACTCTCTCTAGAACCTCAAGGGGGGGTAGACCCCTGCTTGTTTTACATTTGTGTACACAGGACATGATGATGTCTGATCTCTCTAGAACCTCAAGGGGGGGTAGACCCCTGCTCGTTTTACATGTGTGTACACAGGACATGATGATGTCTGCTCTGTCTAGAACATCAAGGGGGGTAGACCCCTGCTTGTTTTACATTTGTATACACAGGACATGATGATGTCTGCTCTCTCTAGAACCTTAAGGGGGGTAGGCCCCTGCTTGTTTTACATTTGTGTACACAGGACATGATGATGTCTGCCCTCTCTAGAACCTCAAGGGGGGGTATAAACCTGCTGGTTTTACATTTGTGTACACAGGACATGATGATGTCTGCTCTCTCTAGGACCTCAAGGGGGGGGGGGGTATACCCCTGTTTGTTTTACATTTGTGTACACAGGACATGATGATGTCTGCTCTCTCTAGAACCTCAAGGGGGGTAGGCCCCTGCTTGTTTTACATTTGTGTACACAGGACATGATGATGTCTGCTCTCGCTAGAACCTCAAGGGGGGGTAGACCCCTGCTTGTTTTACATTTGTGTACACAGGACATGATGATGTCTGCTCTCTCTAGAACCTCAAGGGGGGGTAGACCCCTGCTTGTTTTACATTTGTGTACACAGGACATGATGATGTCTGCTCTCCTTAGAACCTCAAGGGGGGATAGACCCCTGCTTGTTTTACTTTTGTGTACACAGGACATGATGATGTCTGCTCTCTCTAGAACCTCAAGGGGGGGTAGACCCCTGCTTGTTTTACATTTGTGTACACAGGACATGATGATGTCTGCTCTCTCTAGAACCTCAAGGGGGGGTAGACCCCTGCTTGTTTTACAGTTGTGTATACAGGACATGATGATGTCTGCTCTCTCTAGAACCTCAAGGGTGGTAGACCCCCGCTTGTTTTACATTTGTGTACACAGGACATGATGATGATGTCTGCTCTCTCTAGAACCTCAAGGGGGGGTAGACCCCTTCTTGTTTTACATTTGTGTACACAGGACATGATGATGTCTGCTCTCTCTAGAACCTCAAGGGGGTAGACCCCTGTTTGTTTTACATTTGTGTACACAGGACATGATGATGTCTGCTCTCTCTAGAACCTCAAGGGGGTAGACCCCCGCTTGTTTTACATTTGTGTACACAGGACATGATGATGTCCGCTCTCTCTAGAACCTCAAGGGGGGGGGGGGGTAGACCCCTGCTTGTTTTACATTTGTGTACACAGGACATGATGATGTCTGCTCTCTCTAGAACCTCAAGGGGGGTAGACACACCTGCTTGTTTTACATTTGTGTACACAGGACATGATGATGTCTGATCTCTGTAGAACCTCAAGGTGGGGTAGACCCCTGCTCGTTTTACATTTGTGTACACAGGACATGATGATGTTTACTCTCTCTAGAACCTCAAGGGGGGTAGACCCCTGCTTGTTTTACATTTGTGTACACAGGACATGATGATGTCTGCTCTCGCTAGAACCTCAAGGGGGGGTAGACCCCTGCTTGTTTTACATTTGTGTACACAGGATATGATGATGTCTGCTCTCTCTAGAACCTCAAGGGGGGATAGACCCCTGCTTGTTTTACATTTGTGTACACAGGACATGATGATGCCTGCTATCTCTAGAACCTCAAGGGGGGTAGACCCCTGCTTGTTTTACATTTGTGTACACAGGACATGATGATGTCTGCTCTCTCTAGAACCTCAAGGGGGTAGACCCCTGCTTGTTTTACATTTGTGTACACAGGACATGATGATGTTTACTCTCTCTAGAACCTCAAGGGGGGATAGACCCCTGCTCGTTTTACATGTGTGTACACAGGACATGATGATGTCTGCTCTCTGTAGAACCTCAAGGGGGGGTAGACCCCTGCTTGTTTTACATTTGTATACACAGGACATGATGATGTCTGCTCTCTCTAGAACCTTAAGGGGGGTAGGCCCCTGCTTGTTTTACTTTGTGTACACAGGACATGATGATGTCTGCCCTCTCTAGAACCTCAAGGGGGGGGTATAAACCTGCTGGTTTTACATTTGTGTACACAGGACATGATGATGTCTGCTCTCTCTAGGACCTCAAGGGGGGGGGGGGGGATATACCCCTGTTTGTTTTACATTTGTGTACACAGGACATGATGATATCTGCTCTCTCTAGAACCTCAAGGGGGGTAGGCCCCTGCTTGTTTTGCATTTGTGTACACAGGACATGATGATGTCTGCTCTCGCTAGAACCTCAAGGGGGGGTAGACCCCTGCTTGTTTTACATTTGTGTACACAGGATATGATGATGTCTGCTCTCTCTAGAACCTCAAGGGGGGATAGACCCCTGCTTGTTTTACATTTGTGTACACAGGACATGATGATGTCTGCTCTCTCTAGAACCTCAAGGGGGGGTAGACCCCTGCTTGTTTTACATTTGTGTACACAGGACATGATGATGTCTGCTCTCTCTAGAACCTCAAGGGGGGGGTAGACCCCTGCTTGTTTTACTTTTGTATACACAGGACATGATGATGTCTGCTCTCTCTAGAACCTCAAGGGGGGGTAGACCCCTGCTTGTTTTTACATTTGTGTACACAGGACATGATGATGTCTGCTCTCTCTAGAACCTCAAGGGGGGGTAGACCCCTGCTTGTTTTACATTTGTGTACACAGGACATGATGATGTCTGCTCTCTCTAGACCTCAAGGGGGGATAGACCCCTGCTTGTTTTACTTTTGTGTACACAGGACATGATGATGTCTGCTCTCTCTAGAACCTCAAGGGGGGGTAGACCCCTGCTTGTTTTACATTTGTGTACACAGGACATGATGATGTCTGCTCTCTCTAGAACCTCAAGGGGGGGTAGACCCCTGCTTGTTTTACAGTTGTGTATACAGGACATGATGATGTCTGCTCTCTCTAGAACCTCAAGGGTGGTAGACCCCCGCTTGTTTTACATTTGTGTACACAGGACATGATTATGTCTGCTCTCTCTAGAACCTCAAGGGGGGGTAGACCCCTGCTTGTTTTACATTTGTGTACACAGGACATGATGATGTCTGCTCTCTCTAGAACCTCAAGGGGGGTAGACCCCTGTTTGTTTTACATTTGTGTACACAGGACATGATGATGTCTGCTCTCTCTAGAACCTCAAGGGGGTATACCCCCGCTTGTTTTACATTTGTGTACACAGGACATGATGATGTCCGCTCTCTCTAGAACCTCAAGGGGGGGGGGGGTAGACCCCTGCTTGTTTTACATTTGTGTACACAGGACATGATGATGTCTGCTCTCTCTAGAACCTCAAGGGGGGTAGGCCCCTGCTTGTTTTACATTTGTGTACACAGGACATGATGATGTCTGCTCTCTCTAGAACCTCAAGGGTGGTAGACCCCCGCTTGTTTTACATTTGTGTACACAGGACATGATGATGATGTCTGCTCTCTCTAGAACCTCAAGGGGGGGTAGACCCCTTCTTGTTTTACATTTGTGTACACAGGACATGATGATGTCTGCTCTCTCTAGAACCTCAAGGGGGTAGACCCCTGTTTGTTTTACATTTGTGTACACAGGACATGATGATGTCTGCTCTCTCTAGAACCTCAAGGGGGTAGACCCCGCTTGTTTTACATTTGTGTACACAGGACATGATGATGTCCGCTCTCTCTAGAACCTCAAGGGGGGTAGACCCCTGCTTGTTTTACATTTGTGTACACAGGACATGATGATGTCTGCTCTCTCTAGAACCTCAAGGGGGGGGTAGACACCTGCTTGTTTTACATTTGTGTACACAGGACATGATGATGTCTGATCTCTGTAGAACCTCAAGGTGGGGTAGACCCCTGCTCGTTTTACATTTGTGTACACAGGACATGATGATGTTTACTCTCTCTAGAACCTCAAGGGGGGTAGACCCCTGCTTGTTTTACATTTGTGTACACAGGACATGATGATGTCTGCTCTCGCTAGAACCTCAAGGGGGGGTAGACCCCTGCTTGTTTTACATTTGTGTACACAGGATATGATGATGTCTGCTCTCTCTAGAACCTCAAGGGGGGATAGACCCCTGCTTGTTTTACATTTGTGTACACAGGACATGATGATGCCTGCTATCTCTAGAACCTCAAGGGGGGTAGACCCCTGCTTGTTTTACATTTGTGTACACAGGACATGATGATGTCTGCTCTCTCTAGAACCTCAAGGGGGTAGACCCCTGCTTGTTTTACATTTGTGTACACAGGACATGATGATGTTTACTCTCTCTAGAACCTCAAGGGGGGATAGACCCCTGCTCGTTTTACATGTGTGTACACAGGACATGATGATGTCTGCTCTCTGTAGAACCTCAAGGGGGGGTAGACCCCTGCTTGTTTTACATTTGTATACACAGGACATGATGATGTCTGCTCTCTCTAGAACCTCAAGGGGGGTAGACCCCTGCCTGTTTTACATTTGTGTACACAGGACATGATGATGCCTGCTCTCTCTAGAACCTCAAGGGGGGGTAGACCCCTGCTTGTTTTACATTTGTGTACACAGGACATGATGATGTCTGCTCTCTCTAGAACCTCAAGGGGGGGTAGACCCCTGCTTGTTTTACATTTGTGTACTCAGGACATGATGATGTCTGCTCTCTCTAGAACCTCAAGGGGGGGTAGACACCCGCTTGTTTTACATTTGTGTACACAGGACATGATGATGTCTGCTCTCTCTAGAACCTCAAGGGGGGGTAGACCCCTGCTTGTTTTACATTTGTGTACACAGGACATGATGATGTCTGCTCTCTCTAGAACCGCAAGGGGGGGTAGACCCCTGCTTGTTTTACATTTGTATACACAGGACATGATGATGTCTGCTCTCTCTAGAACCTCAAGGGGGGGTAGACCCCTGCTTGTTTTACATTTGTGTATACAGGACATGATGATGTCTGCTCTCTCTAGAACCTCAAGGGGGGGTAGACCCCTGCTTGTTTTACATTTGTGTACTCAGGACATGATGATGTCTGCTCTCTCTAGAACCTCAAGGGGGGGTAGACACCCGCTTGTTTTACATTTGTGTACACAGGACATGATGATGTCTGCTCTCTCTAGAACCTCAAGGGGGGTAGACCCCTGCTTGTTTTACATTTGTGTACACAGGACATGATGATGTCTGCTCTCTCTAGAACCTCAAGGGGGGGTAGACCCCTGCTTGTTTTACATTTGTGTACACAGGACATGATGATGTCTGCTCTCTCTAGAACCTCAAGGGGGGATAGACCCCTGCTTGTTTTACATTTGTGTACACAGGACATGATGATGTCTGCTCTCTCTAGAACCTCAAGGGGGGGTAGACCCCCGCTTGTTTTACATTTGTGTACACAGGACATGATGATGCCTGCTCTTTCTAGAACCTCAAGTGGGGGGGGTAGACCCCTGCTTGTTTTACATTTGTGTACACAGGACATGATGATGTCTGCTCTCTCTAGAACCTCAAGGGTGGTAGACCCCCGCTTGTTTTACATTTGTGTACACAGGACATGATGATGTCTGCTCTCTCTAGAACCTCAGGGGGGGGTAGACCCCTGCTTGTTTTACATTTGTGTACACAGGATATGATGATGTCTGCTCTCTCTAGAACCTCAAGGGGGGGTAGACCCCTGCTTGTTTTACATTTGTGTACACAGGACATGATGATGTCTGCTCTCTCTAGAACCTCAAGGGGGGGTTAGACCCCCTGCTTGTTTTACATTTGTGTACACAGGACATGATGATGTCTGCTCTCTCTAGAACCTCATGGGGGGGGGTAGACCCCTGCTTGTTTTACATTTGTGTACACAGGATATGATGATGTCTGCTCTCTCTAGAACCTCAAGGGGGGGTAGACCCCTGCTTGTTTTACATTTGTGTACACAGGACATGATGATGTCTGCTCTCTCTAGAACCTCAAGGGGGGTAGACCCCCTGCTTGTTTTACATTTGTGTACACAGGACATGATGATGCCTGCTCTCTCTAGAACCTCAAGGGGGGATAGACCCCTGCTTGTTTTACATTTGTGTACACAGGACATGATGATGTCTGCTCTCTCTAGAACCTCAAGGGGGGATAGACCCCTGCTTGTTTTACATTTGTGTACACAGGACATGATGATGTCTGCTCTCTCTAGAACCTCAAGGGGGGGGGGGTAGACCCCTGCTTGTTTTACATTTGTGTACACAGGACATGATGATGTCTGCTCTCTCTAGAACCTCAAGGGGGGGGGTAGACCCCTGTCTGTTTTACATTTGTGTACACAGGACATGATGATGTCTCCTCTGAAACAATGAAAATGCACTCCTGAGTTCATACTGTAGGCATGACACATTGCAAAAATACTATGTATATTATGCATTAAACTGACTAAAGGTAATCATAATTTGTATGGTGTATGCTGGCCATTGGTTTAACTTACCCCAAAAAGGTAAACATTTTGAAATATTAGCCCGCACAGTTAGAAAGATGCACTTTCATGCTAGGACTAGGACCTCATATTGAAGCTTATAAAGATCCCAACTGATGTATACAACTATCTTCTTTGGTTTAGATACAAGCATCATGATACCTATAACACAATAAATTAATTACATTAATAAATCAATTGTTTTTTTTACCTAACTTATCAATTTTCCATGTGGTTTCTTCCTTCACAGACTCTATGAAATGATGCCTTCATTACTAAATATTTGGTCACATTATTCATTTTGTGTATGGTTTCCTAGAAACAAGGGGTGGCTCAACTAACCCTTTGGCTCAACTTCCTCCCTTAACAGGTTTCACATTTAACAGACAGTTTTCCTCCACAATAATGATCAAAATGTTAAACGCAGCTCAAATCCCTGAGGGAATTGTTCAAATGTGTTTAACACAAACACAACCTTACACACACACACACTGCACTCACCTGTCTATATCCTGTCCTGGACCTGAGAGCCTCAGCCCTGAGCCGTTGTTGAGGGAGCCTTGTCTGGGGAGCCCAGGAGGTCTGCTTCTATCTGCTGATATGTCCCCTGTGGGCCCCTGGTAGAGGAGATCCTGCTGCAGTTTGGCCTTCTTCTCCTGGGGGGCCTCCTCGTGACGTCGACCCCTGGGGCCCTCAGACCCGCCCCGTGGCCCTGCGGCGCCGCTGTAGAACCACGCCCCCGACTTGGTTAGGATTTCTTGTTGTTTTCGGCACAAGTTGCATACCCACATAACCTGTACACAGAGGACAGAGGGGGTTAGATATCTGCAGTGGTGGGGATGGTGGTGGTGGTGGTGGTGGTGGTGGTGGTGGTGGTGGTGGTGGTGGTGGTGGTGGTGGTGGTGGTGGGCTTACAGCAATGAACTACAATGATAGGAGTCATGGAATGGATCAACCCCTAGAGGAGACGTGCCAAGTATCATTAAAAGAGGATACTTGGACCTGCTAGATGTTGTAGGAAACACTGTAAATATACAAATGAGGATATGAATGATTTGGTCATATTGCATACACATACAGTAGCCTTAGGGCAAGTGTTTAGGAGGGAGAGAATATTGGGATTGTATGTAGGACCATATCTCATCGAGGACATAATGTTGAGTTCACTGGACAGTCTGTGAGTATGGTGAGGAATCTGAAGTTCATATGATCTACATCCCCCTACATTCTCAGAAAAAAGGATTCCAAAAGTGTTCTTTGTCCGTCCCCACAGGAGAACCCTTTTTGGTTTCTGGTTGAACCCTTTTTGGTTTCTGGTTGAACCCTTTTTGGTTTCTGGTTGAACCCTCTGTGGAAAACAGATCTCAAAATGTTATCCTATGGGGACAGGACAAAGAACCCTGTAAGGCTCTAGATAGCACTTTTTTTTCTAAGAGTGTACATACAGTACTTACACCACATGCTTATATGGGGTACCAGCCATAGAAATAAAATCACTGAATAGGTATCCCCATTCAAGTCAATGGGTTGGTAGTGGGTGGTTACAGAGTCATTAATGAGTGATCCTCTTTCTATGGTACTAACTTTGTGGTGCACAGTACTGTAAGTAACTGAATCTAAATAGGAAGCTAGCTGCAGCCCTACTGTTTAATACAGCTGTGTGTGTATAGCAGAGGGATGGAGAGAGACTGTGTTCAGCAGCTCTACAGAGGAAGTAGCACTAACTGTGGTCTGCAGCCCCCTCCTTCCACATTAGCCTCATAAATCCAGGAGCCGACAAAAGCACTGATCACTCCACCTCAGACGCAGCACAGCCGCCCTCAAAGCCCTGGTCTGCTTCGCAAATGGCACCCTATTCCCTACATAGTGCGCTATGGGCCCTGATCAAAAAGTAGTGCACTATATTTAGCATAGGGTGCCATTTGGGATGCAACCTGATCACTCCGCCTCAGACACAGCTCATCCAGCCTCACTCTGCCCTAACAACCACCCTCCCTAGTCTGAAGGAGGAGCTATGCCTAGTGGAAAGGAAGAAATGGGCAGCCACCTGAGCTGCCTGGCGCCTCTCTCTCTCTCTCTCTCTCTGAGGGAGCATGGTGCAGGGCATCAGGGTCCATGGGGAACTCAGGCTGATGGCCAGTGACTGACAGACTGACTGACAGCAGTGATGTACAGTAGACAGGTAGGCAGCTGCACACAACCCAGCAGCAGTGTCCTCCAGTCGCTAGTTATAGCCTGACTCTGGTCCTGTAGTCAGAGCATTGAGCTGCAGTACTGTAGTGTATTACTGTGATTACTATTAGCTGGGCTGGGCTTAAAGAGCACACTACACAACCCTAACTGACTTAGTGGCTGGCTGGCTAACTGGCTGGCTAACTGGCTAGGGGTCATATTCGGAAGGCCATGGCATGACCAATGAGAGGTTGTCTCCTTATCATCCCAGACAATCTGATGTCTGAACCACCGGGGTGGGGGCTACACTCTACTTCCATACTTCTCAAGTACGTGCACGCGCACACACAACCTCCATACCAGTCACAAGCACGCGCACACACAAACACAACCTCCATACCAGTCACAAGCATGCATACGCGCGCACACACACGCACCCGCTACCTCCACACCAGGTCCCACTTCCTGTTCATTACTCCAATCTCCCTCTGTGCTTAACATAGCCCAGTTCTTTCCCAGATAGAGAGAGCCTTGTACATCAGCCAGCATGGCACGACGTGACCTACTTATTTACTGCTCACAAGAGTCAGTTCTCCAATCTGCCAATAATAATGAACCACATTCTGAGCTTCAGACTGGACATGCAGTGGGCTCTTCTATCTCATCAGCACATACCCAATAGTACATGAGTATTCCAAAACAGACCAGGAAGACATACACACACAGGCCAAATGAATACTGAGCAGGGCATGCTAAGCATAGCTCAGCCTCAGCCTGGTCTGCACCCAAACATAACCTGGATGACTAATGCACTAAAAAGTGAAAATGGTGAAAAATATAAGCAGTGGTTGATCACAGTAGAGATTATTTAATGATAAGGTTTAAGGTTGAAGCCATACTCCTCAGTCACACAGAAGTGGTGTCAGCACACACACACACTCACACAGCATGTGCGCTCTAACAGTCCGTCCAGTGATGCAGCAGAGAGCGTCAGTTTGGCCCACTCTGACAGACTACTGTTAGCATCTGTAATAGTCCCTAAACCAAACGCACATATACAGTCAAATACACACATGCACACACACACACACACAGGTCAAGCAGCTGTGCTGATTGCCAGAGGTGTGTTCACTGCAGCCAGACTGCAGTCCCTCCTCCCTCCCTCCCCACCGCTTAACTCTTCACGGCTGAGTGCAGTCAGGGGGATGGGTGTGGGGGAGGAAGGGGAGGGGAAGGGACAGCCCCCCCCCCCCCAGGCTGGGCCATTTCTCCCCATGTTTGCACATTTCATAGTCATTGAACCTACACCCAAATATAGAACATTTTAAAAACCTAGTGCTCCAAACCTAGCGGAGGAATAGAAATGGCATATGTAGCCCACTAAATGTCCCAGCAAACAAGGGACGTCCTGAGGACATTCGGCGATGTTCCCATTAGGTCCCTTAAGGGTTTTGGCGCAAAGTTATCCCACTGACATTCTGAGAACATTCTAAGAACATTGCATGATAGTCCCAAGGGAATGTTCTCTGAGGGACCGATGTCTAAAGGAAAGTCCTGAGGGACCCTGTACATTCCCAGGACATCACTGATGACCATTTCAGGACCTTTTTAGGATGTTCTCAGGACCTTCCTTTTACTAGGCCTTAGGATGTTGTGTGATGGTCCCTAGGGAATGTTCTCTAGGGGACTTTTTATAGTTCTCATTTTTACGACATTCTTGGGACATTGTGTCATGGTCCCCTGAATGTTCTTGGGACGTTGTGTCATGGTCCTCTGGAGGTTTTGTCTAGTTTGCAGTTTGTCCAGGGAACGTCCCCGAGAACGTTTTTAGGACGTTCTTTGGATGTTGTGTCATGGTGCCCTGAAGGTTTTGTCAAGTTCCCAGTTTGTCCCAGGGAAGTAATGATATGGTATGTGGTTTTAAGGTAAGTGGTACGCTGTTCAGATAAAATAGTGTAAAAATCTTTAATCAGGGAGATACCTAGTCAGTTGCACAACTGCATGCCTTCCACATTTAACCCAACCCCCCTGAAACAGGGAGGTGCAGGGGGCTGCCTTAATTGACGTCCGGGGAGCAGTTGTGCTCTTCAATTTGCTAAAGAGCAGAACTGCAGAGTTTCCCATCTTACCAGTTTGGCGACTCAAACCAGCGACCTTTCGGTTACTGATCCAACACTCTTAACAACCTGCTGCCCCTATCAATGACAATTTTGGGTTTGTGTTTTCTGCTGAGGTTTTCTAATGTTGGTGAGGCATATCGTTCTGTTTTAATGTTACTCCTGAATCACTATGATCAATTGAATAGTTGTTCTTGTTTGCAGGGTGTGCTGGAGCATAGGTACTGTAGGCTACTGATATGTAACGATGGGTACCATCAAGCTGTTTAGATTGACATGTCATTTGTTATCTAATGTTTTTTAATTTAAACTCAAGGTGGGTTCATACATCCTTATCATCTTTCTCGTTTGCATTTGGTCCCGTACAAAGATATTTTATTCCATCTATTTACTCCATCTAATCCATCTGGACTTGAATCAATAACTTCTATCTAAAACGAGCAGGCCTAGCGTTCAGACAACCTCGTGTGTTGCAATTCTCTACAGCAAAACACTGCTATAGCCTATTACAAGGGTGGTGCTGTGGTGGTGCTTTCGATGATCAATGTAGTGTATGTTCATCACTTTCTAAAAGACGATTTACAGCATTGACTGAAAGTCCTTTAAGATAGAGAGCAGCCTTCAGCTATCCCAGTTTGTGCTGAGCTTTGTTTAGCTGTCAAGCCTGTGGCGCTACACTACATCAAAGTGAAGTTAATAGGGGAGGGAGGAGACAATGCATCTGATGCATATGTTCCAGTAACCAATACTCACTCAGTCATTGAGCTCTCTCTTGTGGCCAAGAAGCAGCACTACACTACAACAGCATCCTACCAAAACAGTTGAGAAGCATGATATTATCAAACTTCAAAGCTATAGGACAATGAAATTACCACGGTGACCATTTTTCATTTTTAAGAGAATTGCAACCATTGTTCAACCATTGTTCAACCATTGTTGCATTACTTGAGTCCAAATAGTCACTGTTCGTTTTGAGACAAAAACACATACTTGGTTTCATATCTTTCAGACGAAATGCATTCCCAACCATCAAATGTTACTGTATCTTGTTCATAGCATTCAGAGAACAAAAATATCACATACTATAAAGACATGTGCATCATGGTCAAATATGAATGTGATGGTGAATAGACAGTCATAGGTATCATATTGCCTGTTTCCCTCCCAGTCTCACCTGGCCTGAACTTAACTGAGCTCATTAAAAACTCATTATTTAAGGGAACATGTTTGGGAACATCTTGGCTTTGAAACTGAGTTTGCACTTGAGTCGACTGTGTCTGAAACATGCAACACCTATTCAATCATTCTGCACTCCTTTTCCCCCCATGCAACACACGTTTAAATGTGTTATTAAAACGTGTGATGTAAAATATATAACCTACCTAGGATGAAATATACCACATTCTTCTAAATGTGTGTGTGTGTAAAAATCTCAAAAAGACAGAGGGAAACACGTTTTAAAGTATGTTTCCTGAAACCGTGTAGCCTAAATAGATGTGAAAGAAGAGCCGACTCTCACATGCTCAAACACTGTCTGGCACGTGGTGCATCACATTTTAATGAGGTTCTAAATTTAGTGTGTCGGGCGCGCGGTAATAATAATAGACTTGATGCATAAATGTATGCCCCTTATTTTACCAAAGTTCAGAAAGACGTGACAGAGAAAGATGAGAGCGGCTTGAGAAATGGAGAGACTGGATTCACACAGAGAGATGGCAGATGTCTTTCACAGACCTCCCTAAGCCATGTGACATTATTTACAAAGCCAAACGTCTATTTTTGGTCTTACTTGAGCATTTGCCATGTCGGCTTATCAAAGAGCTGTTCACCGTTTCACATACATTTTAGAAATGACCATATATATTCAGAATTTCAGAGAACGTGATATAATGAGAACTTTCACCGAAAATGAGCACTGCATAGCCTAAAACATCCATATAAACGTATCCAGACTGCCTGCCCTCACCTAGGTTATAACAAGGTGTTTATAACATGTAGGCATTCATAATAGTCTGTAATTAATTCAGCATTGGTAATATGATCATCTACATTCAAATACTCTGACTACTTATGCAAACAGTGCACAACAGTCTATAGCCTTCATGTGCATTGTACATGCAGTATCCAAACGGCTGATTGTGAGCCCATCGTATTGAATGACTTCCACGCCAAGACAATCCATTTTACATTTAACTTACCCATGGTAACGACGGGAAGAACCGTGTCCGTGCAGAAAAAAAAGTGTATGTAATCCTAATTTGGTGGAAATGTTACGGGGCAGTGTGCAGTAAAATCAGGAAGAACCGAGGGAACAAGACGGGCATCGACCTTCAACACCGTTCAGCACCGCGGACAGTACCTAGTCCGACAACAGGCAGGCAGCTAGCTCTGCTCAATGTAGCCCGCGTGAAGGTTAAGCGATGCTAATAATGTATGTGATTTGTCCAGGCTGCAAATAATACCAGCCAGTCAGACAGTCTTATGTTCCAAGCATAATTATTTTCTAAACAGATTATTTACAGAAAATAACTAAATACGTGTCTGCCACCATGTCAAATAGAAAACGCTACAGCCCCTTCATAAATGCAGTAAAGGATTCCAATTTTGAAACGCGGCACACAAAAAAGAAGCATACAGAAGCAGCTTCGTGGGAGGAAAGATGTGCAAGAGTGAGCAATAAAACGTGCAATCATGTTTTACCGCCGCTGTATAAGACCTACTAGTTAAGTCTTCATTACTAATAGATGCGGGTGTGAGTCTCCCGCTACCGAGGCTTATTTGAGCTCATTATAAATGCAGCGCGTCCCCCCATGGTGCTGGGCGGCCCAACTGTGCTCAAAGAATCCAATGTGTGCCGTTACACGCCCGTGACGCTCAGAGACTCACCAAGCTATTTCTGATGCGCCACAACAACGTGCTCTTCTAAATTCACTGGAATATTAGGTTTTTATACTCTGACGAGGCCAGAAAGATCCAATAAGTGTGAGGTATGTTCGTTTGCAGCAGAGTGAATGAGAGCTGAGACCCAAGAGCACCACAGCACATGTGATGTCCTCAAAAGTCGCATTAATCACGAATGATTTGGTCTCAGGAGACTGTTGATTCCTGAGGCATTTTCCTATAAGGACCGAGGAGGATTCTGATGATTCTGGGGGTTCAGAAAATGTACATAGTGCACAGTATGTCATTCAAAGTCTCCATCTATATCTCCAAAATCATTCCTTGTATAAGATGTGTACTGTGTAGCAGCTGAGCCTAGACTATACTGACCTGTGGTTACATATAAAGGCCCTCAGTACTGTCCAATCAGACTGGATGTCCTTCACCTCTTTACTGTAGGCTAATATCAAGCAAAGATATATAACAAAAGATCATATTTTATTGTCATAACCATGAGTCTGATAGGCTATACTAGACTAAATAAGAAAATAAATAATCTCGGGGCTCAGTTTAATGCAGCTCAAATCCATCTCAAACCTTCACTCCTGCTTCTTCTCCTGCCTCTCTGTGAACCTCTCAGCAGCAAGTCTGTCCTATCGTATTCCAGTGTCCAACAGCTCTGTTAGAGGCCCCAGACACTGAGGCGTGTAAATATTGATGCCGTTTCACAGAACAAGAGATCTTTCATCACGGCTGCCACTGGTTGTGGGAAGGAAAGAGAATACTGATGGAAAAAGGACAGATTTCACCACCACCACAAGCACCTCTTTGACTGACACAAAAGCTTTCAGACGTGACAAGCTACTGCAGGTGGTTGGGCTGACCAAAGCATCCCCAACTGAGCTATATCGTCTTAGTTAACAAACTTGCAAAAACATAACATCTATTCTTATTATGAGACTATGAAAATTGTAGTGTGTGAGTCTGTGTGCACTCGGCATGTGTTTGTAAACATGAAAGGGCTTTATTGTGTCCAACATGTGTAAGGCTCTGGTCAAAAGTCGTTCACTATATAGGGAATAGGGTGCCATTTGAGACATCCTTTAGGTCCATGGGCCCTGCCCTCAGAGGCCCTGCCCTCAGAGGCCCTGCCCTCAGAGGCCCAGCAGTCTAGCCCCCAGTGACATCCCCCTCCTTGGGTTGAAAAACTATCTGGTCACCCAGCCCTGTCTGGGAACCAAACCCCTGAATCAGCTGGCCTTGAGGGCTCTGTGAGGGCTTGGAGCCCTGCAACCAGATACAGGGGAGGCAGTGTCTGTGTAAACTGTGTCGCTCTGGTTGAGACAGCAGCACATCTGCTGAATGTACTGTATGTACACCTCCACCTCCACCCCCACCATCCATCCATTTATATCTATCTCCACCGCCACCATCCATCCATCCATCCATCTCCATCTCCATTCCTCTACTGCACCTCCTCCACCTCCAGACCAGTAATAACAACTGTTTTCCTTTCAAATACTTTAGCTGCATGTGCCATTTGAGATGCAACCAATGTATTTTCATGGCCAAGAAGACAGATCGCGACAATACCAGGCTAACAGTGGGCAGGGCAGCAGTGGGCCTATCCTCCTATCCTTTGATCTGATCCCAGGGCAGATCTGCCAACACTCCCGCTACTCATCACACTGTCCCAACCCTACTGCTGCTGCTGCCTCCTGCCAGCCCACAGCCACGACTCAACACCATCTGTAGGCTACAACTCTGGAGGAAACCCATCCTCCACCCATAATCAGTCAACAACAAAGACAGACAGGCAGCCTTGGCAGCCGGCGGAAAGACGGTCTAATGGAGGTGGACTCTCAGCTCATTCAGCTCAGTTTATAGCTGTTAAGGGGAAACTTTGTCAGGGATATGGTCCAAACTTTGCATTGAAAATGGAACAAAGATACCGAAACATATTTTCTGCCATATACTTTGTACAGTTGAAGTCGGAAGTTTATATACACCTTAGCCAAATACATTTAAACTCCGTTTTTCACAATTCCTGACATTTAATCGTAGTAAAAAATCCCTGTCTTAGGTCAGTTAGGATCACCAATTTATTTTAAGAATGTGAAATGTCAGTATAATAGTAGAGAGAATGATTAATTTCAGCATTTATTTCTATCATCACATTCCCAGTGGCTCAGAAGTTTACATACACTCAATTAGTATGTGGTAGCATTGCCTTTAAATTGTTTAACTTGGGTCAAACATTTCGGGTAGCCTTCCACAAGCTTCCCACAATAAGTTGGGTGAATTTTGGCCCATTCCACCTGACAGAGCTGGTGTAACGGAGTCAGGTTTGTAGGCCTCCCTGCTCGCCCACAAATTTTCTATAGGTTTGAGGTCAGGGCTTTGTGATGGCTACTCCAATACCTTGACTTTGTTGTCCTTAAACCATGTTGCCACAACTTTGGAAGTATGCTTGGGGTCATTGTCCATTTGGAAGACCCATTTGCAACCAAGCTTTAACTTCCTGACTGTCTTCAGATGTTGCTTCAATATATCCACATAATTTTCTTCCCTCATGATGCCATCTATTTTGTGGACCATAATTAGCAAATAAATTCATTAAAAATCCTACAATGAGATTTTCTGGATTTCTTTTCTCATTTTGTCTGTCATAGTTGAAGTGTACCTATGATGAAAATTACAGACCTCTCTCATCTTTTTAAGTGGGAGAACTTGCACAATTGGTGGCTGACTAAATACTTTTTTCCCCCCACTGTAGGACTCATTTTACAGTGGATATAGATAATTCTGTACCCGTTTCCTCCAGCATCTTCATAAGGT